>NW_020525163.1:0-119492 GCF_003368295.1 Carassius auratus | reverse complement strand
AAATCGAATCACAGTTGTCACTGTCTGACCCCTCTTGCGGTGGCCGATGTCTGACTGATATGTTGAGAATTACAATTAATAACTGATCATTTGACAGTGACGTTGCTGGAGGAGTAAATATTCACAAACACAGACTGAATCTACAGACTTTTCTGAACTGTTTTGATGGGAATGGATATAAACATGGAACAATTGTGTAAGATGAATAAACTAGTACACACAAAAAAATGCTAGGTGTTTTCAGCCCAAATGCTGGCTATGGAAACTGTATTAATTTAGCCTGTGTGTTTCTTAGAGGCTAAGCCTGAGGCTTTGCCTGTAGTGGGACTATTTTCATAGCGGAAAGAACAAATCCACAAAACAATTGTTCAAATTTGGCTCATTCAACAATTTTCATAGACTTTTTATAAAACAATTTTGTTTAACTCTTTAACTAAGTTGGTAATTGGGTTAGGTTGTTTTCAAACACAGCTTTTTTATAGTGTATGAAGAATAATGAAATGCATAATCAAATTAGCAAAATATTGAGTAATCAAACTTCCAATGGGCAGGCAATTTGGACGGGTGGAAATCTGCAGGTGCAAATCAGGACTGTGGATGTGCGATGCTCACCTGAGGCGTCCGCGGCTGTGGGAGTGCGTGAGGGGCGTGTGTCGGCGTACTGCTTGCGTGCGGGCTCCTGACTGATGCGCTGGAGGGAAGGTGAGCGGGATGTGAGAGAGCGAGCTGCCTGTGCTCTGCAGGCTGCCGTCGGCCGCCGCGTCGATCCCAGTGTGCGCCAGAGGGGGCAGGCTCCTCAGAGATGGCACGGGCGAGTGGGCGGGGCCTGTGTCAGCCACGTTGTTCAGATTGTTGTCGGAGGCGGAGCGAGGCAGCAAGCGTGATGATGTCAGCGAGTCGCCTCCGGTCACGCGCCGGCGATTTGTGTAGGAAGGGGTTTCCCTGAAAGGCACTAGAAACAGGAAAAGCAGGTGTCAACAAGAGGGGGCCGTACGTGACAAACTGTCAGGTACAATTAGCATAATTTGTAAATGTAGGGTACAGGAACCTCATCGGGCATTCAAAGTGGTAAGCTAAAGACATACTCCTATGGGATGCCGTTTTGAGACGAAACCCATTGAAACACTTGCGATACACTTTGAAACACTTGCGCATACATGTGAATCATTTGCACATACATGTGAAACACTATATATCTGTGCATATATATGAAAGACATCCGGTGACAAAGAAACTCTTTGCAGTGCTTCTGTTTCCAAATGAACTAAACTTCCGGTTGCAATGAAATGACTTCCGGACACACTGAAAATGTTTATGCTCTCTCATACGTGAGAATGTTTGAAAGTGCAGTCTTTGTGCAGGTACAATAGTATGTGGGCAATTACAGGGTATATGCAAAGAGTTTCTATGTAACCACATGTCTTTCATATATATGCACAGATATATTGTGTTTCCCATATGCGCGCAAGTGTTTCACATGTACAAGCAAGGTTTCAATGTGTATTGCAAGTGTTTCAATGGGTTTCGTCTCAAACACCCTCCCATATACGCCAATTACAAAGCACCTCATCTATAATTTATTACCAAAACACACTTCCTCCTGTCCTGACCACTAGCACAGCAGTCGTTTGCTTGGGACATTTTTGGGGAGATATTAGGCGGATTTTTCTTTCTACTGAGGAAAGCAATTAGTACAGACCATCAACACTAGATGGCAATATCTCACCTCTCCTAGATGCAGGAAAACCTCAGTACTCGTTGCTGTTTTAAAGCTAATATGAAGATAAAAATGCATGGTGTGTATATTTCAGGGTCAAAAAAGTTAATATGGCCCAATGACAGACTTATTTAATGATACAACAATAGACAGAGAGTGAGATAGAGAGAGAGATAAACAGAGAAAAGCAGGATGAAAGAGAGCACAGCGCCGTCATCCTGACATATGGTTTGCTGTCAGTCTCATAGCCGATTCTCTCTAATCTCTAATGTAAATTAAGTATTGATCAAACCGCTGTACTGAACATCCACATGTCACCTGATCAGACATGAACAGCTCTCTGCCAATCAGAGCAGGGCATGAGAACAAGAACATGCCACTCAATACATCCTAGACCTGTGGTTCTTAATTGGTTTTGCCTCAGTGTAACTGATGTTACACTGAACATTGAGTGATAAGGTATTTCATATTACAAGACTGTATTTGTACCATAAAAAAAAAAAAAAAAAAATGGGTGAAGGCTTGCATATTTTGCCTACTTATAGCTTTTTACATTTATTCAGTTAGTTGTGTGTGTGTGTGCGTGTATAGCCCAGAGAAACATGTATGGGCCAGTTCCAGTAAGATGGGCTGCTTGTTGAAGCAGTGTAAATACTGCGCTCTGTAGTCAAGCTGTCTGCTTGTTTAAATCCTCTACTCTTCAGCCCATACATTCAGAGTGAAAAGCCAACAGTCCAAGCCATTCAGGACACACTCACTCACTCTCTTTTCCTCTCACTCGGTGACTGATGGGAAGGAAATGAGTGGAGAAAGACCAGAATGGAAACATCCTGAGAAGCTTCAGCATTAGTGACAAAATACCAGCTCCTGCCGTGTAAATAGTGGGTTTTAAGGTGGGTTTTGAATCTGTGTGTGCGTGAGAGCATACGTCCCATCCTTCATCGAGGTCACACACCGATCTGATGAGATACCAGAGCCTGCGGCTATGCTCCCATTGGCTCAAATCAAACTCCCAACACCTGCTGAGCCTCGGGGATTAACCCCGCTCTGTCGCCATGACAATGGTACTCCACACTAATGGGTACGATCCATTACAGCGGGGCAACAACTGGCAGCACACAGAATGAGCTAGCCTTGCCGTTGACGCGGGCGAGTAGAGTGATGACTCTCATTCACCCGAACGCTGCAGACTCTCAAACAGGGGGGCACTCTCATTTTCATGTTTCCTGGCCGTGGTTTGTGTTTGTAAGGATTCATTAACACAAGGGATTGTCTGCGTTTGTTTGCAAATACAATAACGGCTAATGATGGTGGAGGTACCCTATACAAGCCACTTACCAACATCTGATGCTTTGTGAGTCCTTTATAATTTCTGCCAGGTCAAAGTTTCCAGCTATAATAGCCACCTACAGAGAGAAAGACAAATGGGTTATATTTCTGCCAAACATCCCTGGGCAAACAAAAACCCCAGTTACAGATTTATAACACTGCATGCAACAGGATAAAAAAGCAAAACAAAGCCAGCAATCCATAAGCAATAATGTACAGTCAGTTGTCATTCATTGGCTACTACCAAATAAACATAGATTATCCTGTTTACAAATATAAATAAACACATGAAATATTGAGTGTCAGAATATGGAGTGAAGTTATGCAGGATGTACTAAAGTATAATTCAAAGCACTAGGGTTGGGCTGACAATATTGCGTGACTAATTAAAATTTTCATCTTGATAAACCGATATCAGTTCTTAAATACCAAGATCAATATTTTAGTCTATTTAGGTTATTTCCTGTTGATGTGTCAACTAAACTTCGCTATATATTATTTTTATCACGCCTGCCTCCCATCCAACAACTTCAAGTGCTGTGCTTTAATATGAACAGAAAGCTCATCTTTCAAATTCTGTCAGTTTAGTGACAAAATGTGAATAATGAATATGGTTTTGGTGCTCTTTAATGTGGTGTGACAGATGATGTAGTCGCCTCTTGAATTAACATCAGGAGGTATGCTGAAAGATCCAGTAAAACATACTGAAATCTATCACGTCTTATGAAATCAGTGTTTCAGTCACGGAAAGTATTCAACAAAACATGTAACAGGACAGACTTCATTTCCCATATAGCTTGATAGTTAGCTAGGAAAAAATAACTGTAGACAGGAACATTTCGCTAAACATATGCACTATGTTCCCATACACCTTATATTTCAACAACAAATTGTAGTAAAATAGAAACATAATTATATTAAATGTTCCTTTAAAAACTTGTGTGCACTTTAAATGTTTGTATACAATGTTTTCATTAAATGTAAAAATGACCATTGCACCATGGTAATTTTCTGTAAGTGTACGGTGAACAAACATGCCTCAAATAAAGACCACAGACCAATAACTCATGTAATTCTGTCTAAAATGATACTTACAACTGTGAGGACTAATTAACTTTTCCTCACTAAAGCTGAATCAAAGCAGCTGTGTAATGGCTTCCTTGTTGATTTATGCAGCCGCACCAAGTCGGGTTCCCCCTCCCTTGTACTAACAAATTAACTTTGATCTGAGCAGAAAATCTGTGTCAACATCAATTGTACTGTGAGTTCAAGCAGTGAGCATCATGGAACAGAAGCAGACAAACACCAATCCCAATATACTGTTAGCATGATCACATGAAGCATCACATTGTACATGTGGACTGAAAGTGCACGAGTGAACCATTTGACTTGTCATGCTGCTTACACTGACAACCAACAAATCTGACATGATTAATACACAGATTCAGCAAAACCCAACAACTAGTAGAATATGGTGTTTGAAGGGATAGTGTGGACCACAGATTGAAAAATTGAAGTATATTACAATATTTATTTAAAAGGTTGAACTCTGCACCAATGCTTATTTTTTAATAATACTGTATTTCAGCAAGGATGCATTAAGTTGATCAAAAGTGACAGTAAAGACGTTTATAATGTTACAAAAGATTTCTATTTCAAATAAATACTGTTCTTTTGAACTTTGCATTTATGAAATGATGTTGAAAAAGTTTCTTAAGCATGATATCAGCAAAATATAATGATTTCTAAAAGTTTATGGGGCACTGGAGTAATGACGCTAAAAATCAGCTTTGCATCAGAGCAATAAATTAAATTTTAAATTAAATAAATACTTAATTTTTTATTTAAATATTTACATTTATGCATTTAGCAGACGCTTTTATCCAAAGTGACTTACATTGCATTCAGGCTAACAATTTTCTCCTAACGTGATCCCTGGGATTCGAACCCCCAACCAATTGCTAACGCAATGCTCTAGAACTTGAGCTACAGGGACAAAGTATTTTTTTGTTTTTACTGTAATTTTTACTGAAATAAAAGCAGCATTGGTGAGAAAAGAGATTTTCAAAATATTTGACAAAATCGTACTGGCCCTATACTTTTGAACGATTTTGTACATATAGATTTTAGACACTGGCATGATGGTAATACCAAAGTTAACCAACAAAAAGTTCCATGGTTTCTTATCAGTTATTATATTTTTACATGGTACCATAGCCAAACTATTCTTCAAAATATTTTTAGTACCATTGTATGTAAGACATTTTAGATTTATGCACCACCTTTCCATTGTAAAATTGATTAAAATATCAACATTTCCTTTTACACTGTCCACTATCTTAAATCAAAATGTTCTCTGAGGTAGTTGCAAAAGAGCTTATCTTCATTTTGGTCAAATCGAGGTGTCTCATCATTTGGCTGCCTACCATCCTTTTTGTCAGAAGTGCCTACAAATGTTATCTAGGCAGATGTCTTCACGGCACAAGAATGCCAGGAAGAATTCTCATGAGGCAGCCCTGAAACTGCTCCTGGCCTTAAGTTAAATACAGTTTGGCTCTGTGGGCTGTGAACGACAGCATCAGTTTAAATAAGATCCAGCTCCACAGACTCTTTCACGGTGTTTGATCTCCAGGAAGCCAGAGGTCTTGCGCTCTCACCTGGAAGGCAGTTTGGCTGTTGTAGTTCTTAATCTCCTTATTCGCCCCTCTGAACAGCAACACTCGTGCACAGCTATCCTGGAGAGAGACAAACAGAGAGATTACAAGCGCTGTGATAAGTTGTTGCAAGTAAAACTTGTACATTGCATGTCCATGAAAATTTGCCCTAGAAAGTTTTGGAGTGGGATGAGTGTGTTTGTGTGCGTGCGTGTCGCTTTCACAACAACAGAAATGACAAAACTGATGTTCCACTGGGACCAATTAGCTCACCAGCTCAAATGTAGGTCTGCTATCAGAGAGAGAAACAGAGAGAGAGAGACATGAACACAGAGCTGCTCTAATGGCAGTGTTTCTCTGTGGGCATCTGAGAAGGTCAGCACAGCATCTGGCTATCATCTCTCTCTCTCTCTCTCTTTCTCTGTAGACAGTTTTGACAGTCCACACACACATTTAGGAACTGTAGCACACAGACATGACTCAGCTGGGATTGGTGTCCTAGTTTCCTAACAGTGGTGAGAAAGCATCTCTTGGCCCACTAACACACCTTCAGTGGAACCTGTGTGCTGATATTTCATTACACTTGTAATGCACTTTCTGTTGGTCTCTCTTGCAAACACACAAATTAAAAGTGTCTCTGGTAAAAATAGATAGATAAATGGTTATATAACTATGCAATTGTACATATTGTAGCTAGATAAGTATAATATAAATATATATACTTTTTAGTGTATGTGACGAGTGGGGCGGGGCCGAGAGCGATTGTGCGGAGCCGAGTGATTTGGAAATGAGCGACACCTGCTCCACTCAGCGGTCTCGAGTCCCGCGGAGGAGATCGGAAGGATACAAAAGAGGAGCGACGTCAGTGAAGGACGAGAGAGGACCAGGCCTGGGCTTTATTTTGTCTTTGGTAGCTGTCCGTGAGGGGCTGTCTCGCTGTTTTGTTTTTATTTGGTTATTAAACTTTCATTTAAATTGCAAAAATCTATTTCAAGTAAATGCTGTTGTTTTACCTTTCTTGTCACCAGAGAATCATGAAAAAATTTATTTCCACAAAAATTATAAGCAGTATAGCGGTTTTCAGCATTCATAATAATAATAGTAATAATAAATGTTTCTTGAGCATCAAATCAGAGTATTATAATGATTTCTGAAGGGTCATGTGACACGGAAATCAACTGGGAATTGAATGTCAAGTTGAGTGCAATGCATTGTGGGATATGTTCATAGTATACTATTTACTATGTGTGTCTGAGAGCATATCAAAGTGTCTTTAGTTATGTTTATGAGTTTTGTGGTTAATATACATATGCCTTAGGATTTATAACTGCATAAAAATAACAAGTGAAATACTATTATAAAATGGCAAGTAAGTGAAATCTCTCTCTCTCTCTCTCTCTCTCTCTCTCTCTCTCTCTATATATATATATATATATACACACACATAAACACAATAATTAGTATTACTAGTCAAATTTTGTGAAAAGATTCATGAGTCAAGAAACAAACTGCACCCGGTCCATTCATGGAAGGTCAGGTCAAGTCTTTTGCATTGTGGAATACATCGCCTGGTTCCATGCATTCTATACAGCACATACTGCAAAATGATCAGTATGACAGTAGTATGATAGTGTGCTATATTAGGAACAGTCTGTCACACAGGAGACAGAGTGGAGCACTGCATGTGTTTAATGCTATGGCTCTTTGCAAAAATCAATATGTAATTTCGACTGCAGAGTGCATTAACAGAACGATGATTGAGCTTCCTTTTTTTCCTGTTTCTTTCTGTCTTTTGCTCTCTATCTCTGATACCCTATTCTGCATTTACTGATCCATTTAAAGGACACAAACCTTCAAAAGTGAAAAATAATATGCTTTATACACTACTGTAAAATAATAAATCAAAAGTCATCAGAACCGCAGCGGTCTGGAGAAACAGTATGTATGAAAACGCAAACTTTACTAAATGTGGCTTTTATGCCAATGTGATGTTTCAATGGGCCGAATGTCTGCTGGACAATAGAGCAACATCTGACCTCTAGTGGTGGAACTTTATAAGAACACAACTAAGATACTGGACATCACTGTTAAACTAGACTCACAGAGACAGATGGAATAAAGTCGCCATAAAGTCTGATTAACTTTGCAGCTCTTTTGGCCATGAACTGTCCACTTAGATAGAATGAGGCCATCAAAGGTCAGCTAGAGTGCACAGAAAAATGATTGATACCAAAATAATACACAAGAATATATTAAAGACATAACTCTTTCAGATATGCAAACAAGACGTTCATTAAAAACGAGTTTATGGTCAGATTTTATGTTCAGCGAAAAAGCTCATAACACTGAACACACTAGCAATCACATAATAACACATAACCACACAGCAACACCCAACAAAAACCCACAATATCCTAGCAGGATGTTTTGTTTTTGAATTGCATATCAAATTTGAACTACACAGTTTTTAATGTGATATTAAAATATATAATTGTCAGATATACATAGATGAAAGTGGTAAAAAAAGAAATCCATAATAGTCCTAATGAACTGAATGTTTTAAAAACAGAGTAACCAGGTTTAGGTTTACCAATAAATACATTTGTTTCAAACCCATACATTCTAATTAACAGAATATTGCTTGCTCAACAGCTTCATATTCAGACCATGTTCATACATTTGAAATTAAATCATTATTTGTTTACTTGTTTTTAATTGCATTCAATTAACAGATTTATTCTGATTCTAAGCAGTTTGAAAAAAAAGGGTAAAACCAAACAGGTGCAAATAGTAAAAAAATTATGCCTTTTTTTGGAGTGCAGAAATCTTACAAGTCTTACAAATCTTACCTCTGGCATTTTTACATGATTAATGAGACACATATTTAAACATATATAACATACATATATATTTATACATATATATATATATATATATATACATATATATATATATATATATATATATATATATATATATATATATATATATATATATATATATATATATAAACAAAAGTAGCTCTAATTGTAAAATATACATTTTTGTACATTAATATTTAGATATTATTTTTAAAGAGCAATTTTCCTTGTGAGAATATCATCAAAATGAATGCACATATATATATATATATATATATATATATATATATATATATATATATATATATATATATATATATATAAGCATATTTTTTAAAAATTTTTATTAATGTATTCATTTTATTTATTTTTTTCTAATTTTTTTTTGTCATTAAAGTTTGAATAGAAACATACATGAACTTACACAAACATACTTTTGCCAAGAAATATTCATGGAGACTTGCCGTTGATGGATAATGAGACATTTATTCATGGAGAGCGCGAAGTGGGTGGTCGAACTGTAGGTTCTTCAGCTTTTATTGTCTTCAATTGGACATTTGTTGCCCAAAAAGCCAGCAAAACCCAAACTCCCACACACAGACAAATCTCATCAGCCGTCTTATTATCCATAGCTGTGAATTCACTCTTCTGTTCCACATCAGGTGGTCGTCTCTTCCTCTTTCACCTCCTCCTGCTCTCCTCATCATTTTAGCACTATTTCACACTCTCTCTGTCTCTTCTTTCATCATTGCCCTCGTAGATTTTCCCTCGTCTATCCAGTAATGCCTCTCTCCTCGGGCTGATACATGCTCTCAGAGGCTCTTTCTGGGAATCGATCCACTCTAACATCTCCTCTGAGCCTGAGCTAAACATCCACAGAGAGTCCTTAAAACTCGCTATCACTGCTGAGCACTCGTAAGGGAGCACACACACACACACACACACACACACACACACATTTACCTAGTTCATGACAAATTCATTTTGATAAATAAGTCGCACCTGACTATAAGTCACAGGACCAGCCAAACTATGAAAAAAAGTGTGACTTATAGTCCGGAAAATACGGTATATTACTTTTTACTCAAATTAAATAATGTTAAAACTGACAAGTTGACCATATTAGCACCTTTTGGACATTATTTCATCTTTTTAAGAATAATTTGCCCTTTAGAGAACATCTCTAAAAGGACCATTTTGTCAGACTTGGTTAATATCTGAGGACATTTTTCAGCAAATTTGTTTAGTACAGCACATACACAAACACGCAGTAACATAGTCCTTTGCTATATTTGTTGCATGTGATTTTCTTTGTTGTCTCAGCAGCTCTCTTTCTTGTTGGAGTGCATGTGTCATACGGCTCAGAAAGATGTGAGATTCCTAGTGCTGTGCATGTGAGTTTGTATTTGAGATATGTCAATTGAGATAAATATTTGAAGCCCAAATTGAATAAAATAATTTACAGAATTTCATTAGACGTCAACGGATGAACTATGATCTAGGATCTTTCTTTAATACTCAGAGCACTATTTTTATGCTTTAGAAGTTCAAGTTTCATTGTATGGTGTCCTCTTTTCTTCATGTTTTTGTAGATGTTTAGATGTTATTGTTCTGTTTGTAACTGACTTCATCCAGACTGGATGTTACATTAGTGCAGGTCAGCTGTAGTTTAATCTCATTATAATGAGCTGAATGAAGATAAACAGAGACCACTGCTGTAAAATTAGTACTCACACACACACACACACTTAAAATGAAGACTTAGACTTTAAATGCTTTTATATAAAACTGAATCTAATTAACTATAAATCCAACCATAAAAGAAAGCATTTTGCATATTAGAAAATATTAATAAATGTTTTTAATTGAGTTTCCCCTGAATCATATTCCATAATTGTACTGTTTTTTTTTTTTACAATATAGCAGAGTTTTATATTTAGCTCAATCTCTGACCAAAACTATAAATAACAAAGATACATACAATCAGCCATACATTTTGCAAATGATCATTAAAAAATAAAAAATAAATCATAGTTCATTCAAATTGTATTCAGCAAAGATGCTTTAAATTGATCAAAATTGACAGTATCTTGTAATATCTGATATCAATTTCAATTTTTTTTATGAATTTCTATTCATAAAAATATATTTATATATTCTAAATAAATTCTCAGTATCCAAGTTTCCACGTAAAATATTAAGCAAAATAACTGTTTTGAATACTGATAAAAATAAGAAATTCTTGAGCACCAAAACAGCATTTTAGAATGATTTATGTAGGATTAAATGTGAAGGATTGAAATTTAACTTTGCCATCACATAAAAAAAATTACATTTTAAAATATGAGGTCAAATTTTTTATAATAAAAACACATTACAATTTGAAATAATATTCAAATATATTTCAAAAATATAATAACTATTTATGAATAAATGCTGCCTTGCCGATTTGGGAAGCACAAGAGACCTCTTTTAATTACAATTTTACAATTTTATCAACTTAGATAGGTGCATATAGTATATAAACATATGTAGTAAAACACTGTTTATATTTATAGTATTGTAAATCCTCAAAAAAACAAACAAACAAAAAAAATTGCAAAGCTTAGCCTAATAATGTAACCCATGGGTGTCTAAAGTCTGGTCTGTGGATGAATTTCAAATGGCCAATCATGCAGATTCACAATGTCAACACAAGGTGACAGCAATACATTTTAGGCTAGATATAGCAGCAAAACACCAGTGACAACAAGATAATAACTCATATTCGCTGCCTAAAGTGGAAGAGAGCTACTTGTGAACGGCTCTGCATGGACCGTTATGAGTTCTGCCTACAGACAGAGATCAACAGTGCTGGGAGATTGTGATACAAACCACAGATGCCACGCTGACTGAAACTAATTTAAAGGCAGATGAAACAGCACTGACATTCTGACGAAGAAACAGAGGGAACATTGTGACAACAATACAGTTAGAATACTTTACAATCCACAAATCACCAACATTTACAATGTACTTACTGTTGTAACACTAACTGTAACTGTGGTATTGTGGCAGAAATGTAGGGTATTCATATACAATTTTGTTTTATTATTCATGTAGACATGTAGGCCTACTGAATGTAATGCAATGAGTAATGAAATATAGGCCAGATGAAAGACATTTTAGCTATAAGCAGTTTTGTGCCATTTCTATTTATTCTAAATAAATGTGTTTATAAACTAAATCCTATAAAGCCTTTCTAGATATTATAATTATTAAAAGGTTGCTAAAATATTTGCAGATTTTTACTTTCTCAGCATAAGTCAAGCTACTGTTGCTGTAAACTGTATACTCGCATATATATGTGGTGTATTTTTAGCAATCGCCAAAAAATACTTTGTATGGGTAAAAATTCTAGATTTTTCTTTAATGCCAAAAATCATTAGGATATTAAGTAAAGATCATGTTCCATGAAGATATGTTGTACATTTCCTACCGTAGATATATCAAAACTTAATTTTTGATTAGTAATATGCATTGCTAAGAATTCATTTGGATAACTTCAAAGGTGGTTTTCTCTGATCCAACTAAACCATACATCAATGGAAAGCTTATTTATTTCGATTTCGAAAAATTGACACTAAAGACTAGTTTTGTGTTACAGTGTCACATATATATCACGAGTGTGTGTGTGTGTGTTGTGTTTGTGTGTGTGTGTGTGGAGAAGTATCTGACCCCCCGTTGTGTCCACATCATCGAATCTGGCTTTTTAAAAAAAAAGTTTGGTGTGACCAATGTATCAGCCAGTCTCAATGGCAAACAACTGAGATTTACTTTAGAAGCAGGTTCACAGACAATTAAATAGCAATAACAGTTTTGATAGCATGAGAGAGAGAGAGAGAGAGAGAGAGAGAGAGAGAGAGAGAGCTGGAGATTAAAGGAAAACAGCACATGTGAGTTCTGTGACTCCATGTGTTTTCAGGCTAGTCCTAAAAGACTGTCTTTGTGTTTGTGTGGGTGTGTGTTGTGGGAGCATCCATTAATACTTAATAAGAGCAGAATTAAAATGCATGAGGCCTCCACACACACACACACACCTGAGGATGAGATCACTCTTTGTGTTTCTGTGTGACTGCATGAACAATCTGTGACCTTGCTAATTTGTATATGCTCATTAACTCTGATACTTACAATAACATACTGTATTACACATCATACTAATTGCTAATGCCACGTACATATAGATGTCTACATCTGATTGTTTTACCTGGCTGGAAAGAGTGCAGATATTTCAGGCAGTATGATTGAGTGTGTCCTTGTGGGTTCAGGCATCTGAGCCTGAAGTGTGTGTATATGTGTGTGTTATCTGGTTGCTAAGTGAAAACATATGAGTGAATGAGTGTGTATTACCTGGTTATAGAGAGCACACACGTGCAGGGCAGTGTTTCCAGAAGCATTCTGAGCGCTCATGTCCGCTCCGTAGAACAGCAGGTGTTCCAGATGCTGCACATATCCGTGACGACACGCCTGACGACACACAAACACACACACACACATGAAAAATTTGCATCGGTGTGGCTGTTTCTGTTTTATGTCAATTTGCAGTCTGCAGAAAACTAAAATCATGATAATGAGTAAAACAGTAGCTGCCGCCTCTCTCTTTCACACACACATACACACACACACACACACACACACACACACACACACGTTTGTTTTTGTGAAAGGTGGGTTCATCCCATAGGCGTAATGGTTTTTATACTGTACAAACTGTATATTCTATGGCCCTACACCAACCCTACCCCTAACCCTAACCCTCACAGGAAACTTTGTGCATTTTTACTTTCTCAAAAAAACTCATTCTGTATGATTTATAAGCGTTTTGGAAAAAACCTGTGTCATACCCATGTCATTATAAGAGCACACACACACACACACACACACACAACCACAACCACCTCGCTCTCACATCTTGAAATGAGAAAGAGTTATTAATTATTAATTAAGTTATTAATGTCACTTTTCTTTCCACCATAATTCAAAATTGTGTCCTCTCTGCAAACAAATTGAGTGTGGGATGTAAAAAAAACTGCTTAAAAGCTGTCTGCCTGAGAATGAGCACAAGGGAGAGAGAGAGAGAGAGACTGAGAGCGAGTGGGGCAGGATTAGGGACGGGGCATGTGTGGGACTCCCAGGGGCCCTTCAGCTGTGAGATCCACAGAGTACCAATCGTTCCCCATCACAGGGGCCAATTAACATTCACTGTTACATTGGCTCATCTTTGGCCATGCAGTCAGGGAGAGGTCTTCGGCGTCTCCTGCGGTTTGAAAACATTTATAATGCTCTGCATGGCGACCCTCTGGACGTGCTGTCCAGATGCCCCCTTATGGTCAATCCATCCCTGCTGACCAAGTTCAGCAACAAGAAATACGTCGCAGGATTTATCATTGGACAGTGAAATGGTGCAGACATAGAAACCAAGTGACTGACAAAATGTTCTGTTGCACATGAAAGAGACATATTTTTATTATTATAGTTGTTAATGATAATATTGTGATATTATTACTGTTAATAATAATAATAATAATAATAAACTCAATTTTAAAACTCTTATTGTTCCTAAGTATTTAATTATTGTTGTTGCTGGACTTATAATATTATTGTTAGTAATATATAAATTATTATAAGTGATAACTTATTTTTAGTATTTAATTGTTGTTGTTGATGATGATGGTCTTATGATATTATTACTGTTAATAAAATAAAAAATATTATTATCAGTAATAACATTATGATTTAACTATCAATAATAATAATAATAATAATAATAATAACTCAAGTATTTCTAAGTATTTAATTATTGATGATAATGATCTTATGATATTATTACTGTTAGTAAAACAAAATTAGCATTATTATTGTTATTAATTATAATATTATGATATTACTTAATATTATTACTTTAGTAATAATAATAATATTAATCTCAATTAAATAAATCTTATTTTTCTGAAGTATCCAGATTTTACAAATAAATTTAATACAGATAATGTTGCCTAATTTTGACCCACTCAATTAAAAAAAAAAATAATAATAATAAATTGGACACTGCAACAAGGTCATTTCAAGCAAACTGAAACATTTGCACAAAATATTTTTGTCAATGCATAATGAGAGCCAGAAAGAGACAAGAATGAATGTGTTTAGATTCACATTTAACCATTCATTCAGTGATGTACAATATACACAGCCATTTAAAGACACACACACACACACACTAACAGATGAGCAAGGATGACTATCTAAACTAGAAAAGCTACAGTGAAGAGCAGCCTCATTGAGACACACTCACTTGGCATTTGCTCGGGTTGCCATAGGATCTCTTTAGAAATGACAAGTGTAGGTCAGACAGATGGATGAGAACATCAGAAGGAAGGGAGGGTGGTGGAAAATAAATATTACGATAGGAAAAGTGCCCACCTTTCCAAACACACACACACACACACACACACACACACACACACACACACACACACACACGCACACACACAAATCAGCCCTGTCAACTGCTGTTCTCCTTTCTGACAAACACTATGACTCCTGAGGGCAGTGTGTGTTTGTGAGGTGTAGGTAACATAGTTAAATAGCATGTCTGTCACATTTTTGGACCTGATCTAATTTTGGGAATGAGCCATGGTTTAAACACTGTAAACTCACAGCAATGGCATCGGCATACACACACACACACACACACACACACACACACTGTCCTATCTGACCCAGGAGCTCTGTCCACCCTCAGTTTTTCATACAAAGAATATAATATACCACAATCTCTAATCTTTCCTCTCAAAGCATGGCATAAAGTTACTATACTAGAATAGATTTGCATATCCTGAAAAAAAACAGTGGATGTTCATCTGCTGGCAGTTGAATTTTAAATCCCAAATAAGGCTGCGATTAGTGATTATCTGATAATTGACTAATTTAAGGATTATTTGAAAGTCTAATCATCTATATAATAATACTAATAGTTATTATTGTCAATACCATTATTAATATTTATTATATAATAAATAAAATAATAACATAAATAATAACAACATTGTGTGTGTGCATATGTTGTAGTTGTTTTATGTAATATATATAAACAGCAATATTAATATTAATTATATATTACATATTATTGTTCATTGGGAGTAACATTAATAAGTGTAAACTATATATTACATATTAAATATACAATAATAATTAGTATTAGCATTCATATTAACACCAATATTGATTTGTTTATTTGAACAAAGTTGGTATAAATACACATTTACAATATGTCCTAATAAAGTCACCAGATAACTGGTGAGCAAATGCCGAGCAAATGAGGTGTATTAATTTTAGATCCAAACACAAGTATGGATACGCTCTCTCCCACACACACTTTTCAAGCTTATGAAAAGGTCAGATGTCATGAATGCAAATGTCATGCACCAGGGGCTGCTAACTGAGAGAAATAGTTTAGAAGTGTGTGTGTCTGTGTGTGTGTGTGTCTGGCCAGCCTCCAGAACATGGACAGAGATGGAGAAAAAGGCCCTGCAAAACAATCTCCTGCTGTATTACCCCGCAGTAATCCACAGGCTCCGCTGACTGTAAGTCAATTGTGACCTGACCATGAAAGTGTGTGTGTGCTATGAAGGCCATGTTCTGTTTTGTTGTAGTATTGTTTTCCCCTAAAGTCCAAGTCTATAATGTCTTGCACCAAAAACAGCTGTTTTTTTTAATTTAGTTCTTCATTTTCTACTGTCTCTTTGACCCTGAGAAGACCCACACTGCTTTTAAGGCTGACACTTTATGTAAAAGATCTAACCTCAACACAGACTAGCTCCTGAATACTGAATATGTACTTACAGTACCATTCAAAAGTTTGGGGTTGGTACGATTTTTTGTTGTTGTTGTTTTTTAAATAAGTCTCTTATGTTCATCAAGGGATTTATTTGATTGAAAATACAGTAATATTGTGAAATACCGAAATTGAATATATTTTAAAATGCAAGTTATTCTTCATTACTCCAGTCTTCAGTGTCACTTGATCCATCAGAAATCATTCTAATATGCTGACTTGCTGCTCAATTACCTTTTATTATTATTAATATTATTATTATTATTATTATTATTATTATTATTATTATCATCATCGATGTTAAAAACAGCTGTGCTGCTTATTTTGGTGGAGACAGTGACACTGTTTTTCAGTTTTTCAAACAGAAAGTTCAAAAGAACTTTGAAATCTATTAAATATATTTTAAAAAATGCACTGACCCAAACATCAGAACAGTCAATGTGCTTGTGATGTCAATAGTATGGCATTATGACCTATTTTGGCAGCTTTAGGTGTCTGAGTTAAGATGCCGCATGAAAGCCAGACTAAAGTATGCCTGCTCTGATCTGGCTTAGCTCCACGTATTAAAGCATACAGCTGTAATTGCTGTGGAAGTGCATTAATGCCACCTCTGAGCAGCATTAAACAGTCTGTGTAAAGTCACCTAAATGCCAGTTCAGAAGCACTTGGGTGCCACCTTTGCAGTCTAAATTTGTCATTTAATTCATTACTTTGAAGGAAGCTTTGAGAACATGAACAAGTTAAAACTAAGTGTGTTACCTGGTGTATCTCCTGCCAGCCGTTCTCATCCATGCAGCCCACCTGAGCGTGATCATGCAGCAGGAGCTCGCAGCAGTACGGGTCGCCCCCCACCATGGAGCTGTGATACAGAGGAGTCAGGCCACGACTGTCCTTGTAATCCGGAGAGGCGCCCAGATCCAACAGCGTCTGCACACACAAGTCATCTTTACATCTATCAACTAAGCCCACCGATCAGCCTGCCTCTTTTCTAGATTAAAATTTTTAACCAATTTACTTTAAATCTTGTGTTCGTCGTATTCTCCAATGCATTTCTTGACACTGTCTGCTCACAGTTAATAGCCAATCAGTGCAATAAAGTGCTGTAGCGTAATTGGTCAAACATTCCGCCCCCTCCTCCCCCTCACTTGAGAAAAATCTCATTCAACATGTAGGCGATTTTTGAATTAATCGCATGCGTTAACGTGTTAAATGTTGAAAGCCATGCTTAAAAGACAAGTCAGTGAACCCGATGTTGAGGAACATGACCACACAAAACTGACAGACAGAGAGTGATTCAAAGTTTGGTCACTGTCAAACTGCAGCACCTCACAGTCAGATTCTTTTCTGCTTTTTACAGAGCCTCAGGCTGTCACTGAGACTATTTCAGTCATATCTGTCCAGTATTAGGACATTTTCTGCATGCTATTCCATAAAAAAAATTGCATACAGCCTATCTTTATGTGTCTTGCTCAAGGGCATGGTAACGAAAATTCAAGGATTGCCCCAAATGGGGATTGAACCTATAACCTTAGCAGTCAAGTAAGACTTTTGACCATCGGCATTAAATCTGGAGCACTTTGCAGCTTATCCTTGCAGATTTTCTGCTAGCTCCTACCAGTTCTGTAATGCAATATACATTAGGAGATCAGTGAATGGACTGTGGGTGTGCTATCTGAGGCTAAGACTAGACTGCAACAGCCAAGCTGATTTATTAGCCGAGACATGTCATTCAAGACTCATTTCATTACTTTACATTCAAATGGGTATAATGAATAAGAGGAACAATGTGGAAAAGGGGGAGGTTTGAAATCAAGCAAAATGCCACCTGCAGGTCAGGCTTAAATATGTAGAGAAAAGACAGAATCGAGGAAAATAATAATGGTTGACGATAAGTCAGGATATGGGAGACTGTGGCCAGTTGTCACAAATTTTACTGAAGTGAATATATCCCTTTATCTCAGAGAAGGTTTGTGCTTAACAGTCAATTTTTTTTACACACATAAACGCACGCACGCACACACACACACACACACACACACACACACACACACACACACCTTGAAATATACTGTATACATAGATACATTTTGTACAGTATGTATATTTTATATTTAAGTTATATTTTATTATTTATATTATTTAATATTGATTAATTTAAATTGTGAAACTCATGTCATTTATATACACATGTCATATATATATATATATATATATATATATATATATATATATATATATATATATATATATATATATTAGGGGTGTAACGGTTCACAAAATTCACGGTTCGGTTCGATACGATACACTGATGTCACGGTTCGGTTCGGTTCGGTTCGATACGTTTTAGATACAGCAAAATGTAAAAACATCTCAACTTTTCAGAATGCCGCAAGCGCACCGCGGGTCATGTGACAAGAACCAACCAATCAGCTTCATCCTTTCCCGTAACAAGGTTGAGAGCTCAGCCAAGATGAAGGAACAGCTGATCATAGTTGTATATGGATTGCAGTTTTGAAATAAATTTAGTAGCAGAGCTACTGCAAGCGATTTTTAGAGCTGCAAATCCATTTATCCTTCGCTGAAATTTCCGCGTCTCATGGAGAGAGCACGTCATTGTTGCTTAGCAAAGACAGACGCCTCATGAGCGCTTCTGCCCAAGCGCTTTGGAAAGGAGGAGAAAGACGCGCTTAGTGTTTTCCACGCGTTTTTAGGAGCGATATGTGAACGGCCCCTAAGGCGCTCACTCACTCAGCACGCGCTGAAGGCTCCTTGCAAAATGTCTAATGCATTTAACAGACCAGAAATATAAGATCCTAAAATAACCAACAGGTCTGGTGTTTGGGTTGGATTCCCTGTAAGCTATAGTGTCTAAATGCTGCAGGGATAGTTTGCTGCGTGCATGTTTCTCCTTTTTTTCGTCTTTTCCCAGATAGTACTGACGCATATATCCCAGATATTCTCGCTGGTGTTTTTTTTTTTTTTTTTTTTTTTTTGTATTCCCGCTGGTGTACCCTGTCATGTTGCAGATGCGACATACCGTTGTTTTTTTATCCACCACTCTCTTGCCATCACCATTATAGCTTAAAGGGAATCCAAAGTGCACCCAAACACCAGACCTGTTGGTTATTGGGGGATCTTCTCATTTCTAGTCTGTTAAACGCATTGGCTATTTTGCAACGAGCCTTCAGCGCGTACTGAGTGAGCGAGCGCCTGCTGAGTAGCCTAACATAAACATATAAGATGGTGTTTTTTTCTTCTTCGGGAGTGTCAGGGGCGTTGCCTGTTACGTTGTTTGGGTTATTGGGCTACCTTGTTGAACGCATATCATTATATTTCTATCTCTCTCTTTTTTTTTTTTTTTTCCAAATATAATTAATTACTCCAACGAACCGTTCGGTATACATAATGCGTACCGCGTACCGAACCGAAAGCGTCGTACCGAACGGTTCAATACGAATACGCGTATCGTTACACCCCTAATATATATATATATTTGTACAGTATATACACACAGAATAAAAATAAGTATTTAATTTTTGTTACACACACACACACACACACACACATATATATAATGTATACAAGTTATTATTTTTTATTGTTTATTTATTTGGCCAACAAATATTGGACTAATAAATTGATTTTCTAAAATCTACATTTAAAATCAATGCTGATGCTTGAAGCCTTACAGTTACTGATACCACATTGTGACAACTACCCTGGTTGCCTCTCTATGTCCTTAGTGTTGAGATCAATATGTCATTAACATATAAAAACAACACTGATATGCCTCTTTCAGTTGAACTTCGGATGACACATCAGTCCTCTGCTCCAGCTAAAGATCTGCTCTGATCATTATAAAACACAGCAAGCTTTTATACAGCCCGGTGTCAATGAACACTTTTCATCTTTGTGTCACTCTATGACTCACGTCTGGACAGACACACACACCTCTGATGTCTCTTTCAAGTATGTATGAGGACCCCGTGCTCGCCCCCATTGTCGGCAGGACGAGTGTGCGTTACTCACAATAATTGCCGTGTGGTTCTTGGTGCGGACTGCTTTGTGAAGGGCAGTTATGCCGTCTCTGGTCCTGAAATCCAGGTGAGCTCCTCCATTCTTTAGAACCTTTATGAGCTCTGCACAACCTTCCAGCTGTGACGCCATTGTCAATGGACATTCTGTGCACAAAAAAACAACTGCTGACATTATTTGTGCATTCCTGATTTGTTTTAAAGGAGTGGTTTATTTAACAAACCTGAATGGAACACGGATAGGAAAATATTTCAAAGAATGTTCATATCGCTCTTTTCTATATGACCAGGGACTGTCAAGGACAGTGCTTTAAAAGTGCTTTTTAGAGCTTGAGCTTGATGGCCACGGAAATGTTTGGAAAAAATCTCATTTTCTGTTGCACAAAAGAAATCACAGGTTTGAAACAAGATCACAACATAAGAACTTTCATATTTTGTGTGAACTGTCTTTTTAAGCCTATTGTATTTTGATTCCATCTTTCTCTTCCGGTCTTTACCTTCCTTTTAAAGATCAGGGATACATGGACTGTGATCAAATTGTTTAGCTTCTGTCTCCAGACAGCTTAACACTGCCTTTGAGATGCTGCACAAGCTGGAGGTCACGGCTGCTCTGGCTGTAACAATTGCATGCGTGTATACAAACACCAGCTCTTCAATTCCTGTCCATCACTGTTGCCAGAGGTCAGTTCTGAGCAGTTCCAAACAAATGCATGAATAAATCTGAATAAGTATGAGAGAATTTGCATGAAGGTGATCTTATCTTCCCAGAATGCACTGGAAGAGGTCAGACGTGACTGCGCTATAGTCATTCATGCAGAACAATCTGTCCCTTTCTTTAACTCTAATTGAAAACTGAAATTAGGAGATACAAGTTCTCAGTGTTTAAGTACTGAATAACCCTGAAAAAGATCACCAGGTGACATTTGACGCTAAAATTTCTGACAAAATCATTGACTGAAAATGATTCCTTAACACATGTAAATGGGATTCTCTGTGGATGCTTTTAACTACTTGAAGAAGGAAATTACTTTAAACTATTTATTTTATTTTATTTAATTTATGTTAAAACCTTTAACAAATGTCTGAAATAAGATATAATCATGGTTTTTAATCAACCTTCAAGTTGATTTTGCAAAATGATGTGCGATGAGTAGCCTTTTTGATATGGTGTGTGATGCCAACTAAATTTTTTTGTGAATTTTAATTAATATCAAATGTTTTAATACAAGTTAGCTAGCAGTAAATTAACCTAAAATAAAATACATTGATGTATAATTAATAACAATTCATCAAAACACAAACAAAATACTCAGATGATGTAAAAATCTAAAATAATATACTCCTTCTGCTACTACTAAATATATATTTTATCTTAATATTTATTGTAACTTCTCATTTTCAACAAAACCAAAAATAAAGGTGATAAAGATAATTGGAGGAAACAACAATCGGTACACTTAAATATCAAATGAGGTGAAACCAACCTTTCCACATTTTACCATTAATATTGACAGTTTAAGGGGATCAAAAAGATCATCAAACTGAACAACTACACAAATATGGTTTAAATTGATCCCCACTATTAGCGTACAGCATGCAAGAGTGCTTCATTTCAAATTCAGCTGCTTTTGACTGACCCAGAGCCAAGAGATAAATGCTGAGAGATCAGGTCATGGCACCAATTTAATAGTACCAAGTAAAGTCAACACGTACGCTGATGCACACACACACACACAAAGATGGACATTTGGAAAATCTTAGTGAATTTACTTTTTGAGTTAGGTTGGTGTCGCTTACCTCCGGTCTCTGGGTCGTGGAAGTTTGGGTCGAGCCCTTTCTCCACAAACTTTGATACCTTCTCAATGTTCCGTTGCTGAACATATTCCATAAACTTCTTCAAGTTAGCCTGAGGGAATGAGAAAAAAAAGAGAAAAAGAGAAACGGAGAGAGATGTGATGCAAGCTGAATAATGCAAAAGTAGGATAAAAGCAAAACTAGGCGAGTTTTCCCAAGCGGAAGAAACAGAGATGGAATAAAGCTCCACAGTACTCCACAGAAAGGACTTAATTTGAGCTTTTTGGAGATTCGCAGACGAAAGCCTTAATAAATACATTAGAAAATCTGCTGATGCTGCAATCCTGATCCACAGTTTGCTGTTTAATATCATACAACACAATATTTCAAAATCCACTAAACAACATTTCCACAAGACGGAGTCTACTTTGAAGAGGAAATCAAATGACAGCTACAGCCGGGTTTTTTTATTTTTTATTTTAACCAAAACCCAGTATATTTTCATGACCTGTCACACAAACCATTATCATATAAGAATGGAAACAAAGGAAAGGACTGGCTAACAAGTACCATTAGAGTGATGTTCTGGCCGAGAGTTTCTGACAGATGCTCAATCATTACATCTGTGGCATAACAATGCCTGAGGCAAGACAATGCAATGCAATATCACAAGACTTTCACTGTTAAAAAAACAATTTAAATAACTTTACAGCTCAAATGCACAACAGAAGATGTTTTGAAGAATATTGGGGTTCATGCAACACTGGACCCCACTGACTTTTTTTGTCAAAAATATAAATCCTTTCAAAATATCATCTTTGTGTTCCACGGAGGACTGTAGATGTAATGAATGTGGTTGAGAGTTACTGGCAAATTACAATCAAAAAGTTATGTGAGAGGAAGCAATGCCTCCACATCACTATGACTGGATGATTACTTCTAATGTGACGATCCTCGTCTCCACTGTTCACCTCCGTTCCTCAAAGCAAGTCTCAATGGGTCAAACTAGTGGACATGGCTGGACTAAACAGAATAAACAACACACTTAGACAAAGTCACCTTCTGAATTTTAATAAACCTGAAATGATTATCTGTGACTGAGTCTGTTTTTATTGGCTTCTTAACTAATGGTCCAAAAAGAAGGTGCCTATTAACGAAAATAGTCAATTAACAGTCAATAGTAACAAAAACACAGTACAGTTATAATACACATTTAATGCGACAATTAAAAACTTATCATCATAAAACTGATGAGACTTTGATGTGGTTTTAATATATAGTATGTTACTTTAAACATGTTAACTACAGAGTAAAATAATCACCCACTCAGGCAAAGTAATTTTTGGTCACAACAGAAACAAACAAACAACAAAAAAAGTATATATATATATATATATATATATATATATATATATATATATATATATATATATATATATATATATATATAGGAAGTTGTAAATAAAAAGAAAATATAAAAGATAATTGGAGTATGTTTAACAATTAGGGCCGGGACTCGATTAAAAATTAATTGTAATTAATTAATCGAAATTAATCGCATTTTAATCGCATATAAATATTTGACCTGAGAACAGTGAGAAGTAATTTTTTTTCACATGGATTTATAGTATACCATTGAATAATGACTGAATACATAAGCTTAAGCAATAAAATATTGTTTATTTTTGTTCAACCAAGTCTAGCAGACCAGTGCAATTTTTGCCTTGAAGTGTAGCAATAGCATATTTAGAAACAATTTAGAAATAGTACATTTCAGAAATTCAGGAAGCTTATAGGTGCTGGAACCTTCTGTAAAGTGTTTTTTTTTTTCCAAGTAAAACACAATACTGTCAATTACATTCAGAACATTGGAAACACTGACTATTAGAAAACATCTCTCTGTTGCTTCAGAGGCCATAACATACTAAGTCCAACTCTCAATAACCTTGGCCAAAACAATAAAGAGTTCAACATAAACTGTTGCACCAACAAAATAATACATAGTTCAACATAAAGTGTAAAGTCCATGCTAGCTGCTATATGTTTTGCATTTAGGTGATACTTGAGGCTCGATGTGCTGCTGCAGTGATACGCGAACGCTAGTTGGTGCTTCAGTATAATCGGTCCGCCGAAACTCATCCAGTGAGAAACGTTCCGCGGTGCAAAAATAAGTTTTCATCCAAAGGGAATTTTTTTTTTTCTGTAATTAATTAATGTTAGTTAACGCGTTATTTTTTGTGTAATTAATTAATCTCAATTAACGCGTTAAAGTCCCGGCCCTATTAACAATATATAATAATAATAATTCCTTACATTAATATAGCGCTTTTCTAGGCACTCAAAGCGCTTTACATAGACAGGGGGTATCTCCTCATCCACCACCAGTTATAGAATATAGAACATTATTTTTATTCAAAAATTCCATGTTAATTTAACATGTTATTTTCCATATCTTTTTAATTATTTCTGAGTAAAACACATTTCCCCCATTTTTTCCCCAAAGTATTTTTTCAGTGTATTAATAATAATAGTAAACAACAGTAAATATTTACAACAAAAAAGAGTATTACTACAGCTATAATATTGAAGAATTGAAACATGTAAAAGCTTGTCATAGAATTTTTGAGACTTAAAATATTAGTAATAATAGTAATAGTACACGAATTTAAACAAACACAAATATTAAAGTATTGGTTTGGTGTTCATAAGTGCAATGTAAATGCTATACCAGAACTCAAAATGCCATTTAAGCTAAATAAATAAATACATAAATATTAAATAAATCAGAAACTTATTTTTCAAATGCAAATGCAAAGAGTTTGTCTTCTCCTTTCAGAAGTCCAGCACATGCGGCTAAGTGCAACATATAGCATGACATTAGTGTAGCACTACAGTATCTTACCATCTCTGGTCTTGCAGCCTGTTACATAAAAACCCTTTAGAAGATCGAAGCTGGCCAAACACACAGACACCCTCACACGTGCGCACACACACACACACACACTCTCTCTCTCTCTCTCTCTCTCTCTCTATTTCTCACACACACACACACACACACACCTGTCCCCTGCCAGAATCAAGTAAAAGGCGTGGGTTTCTCACCATGTGTGGTGTTAGCTGATCTCATGCGTCTTCATCTACTCTGATGTGCTTCAAGTCATCACACCGCCCTGATTCCATCCCGGCACACTAATCTGAGCACCTCCGTCTCTCACACACACACACTCGCACATACTCTCCGCAGCTCCGCCTTTCCATGCGGTGAATATTAGAAACTCACTCTCTCTGTCCTCTCTTGCTCTCGGCCACTCAGGCTGTTGTTATGGAGATGTAATACAAAAGAATTGTTGGCAGAGAGAGATAGAGAGAGATTTGTGTGTTTGTGTGTGAGCCGAGTGTTAAACCTCAAGTGGTTATTTGATGCACATAATCTCATTGGATGGTGGAAAACCAAACAGCTTTTCAGCTATGAGAAGAACAAATCATAATATAATATTACAGCTCTCAGTTTCTCTCTGTCTTTCTCTTTTTTCCCACTACATACTAAATAATATTTTCACTGATGTTCAGCTAGAGTACAAATACTGCCTCGCTTGCACTAAAACCTGAATCAATTAAGTTTGCTGGATGGCTCATATCTTAACAGTGACTGAAAGATATTATGGATAATGAAAGTTACAAGTCTGCTAAAGGTGCATGGTGGATTTGTTTTTTGTTTTTCTAGCTACTTATTCCAGTGTTTTTACTAGCAATAATTGTTCATAAAAACCCAAGGTGACATAATAGTTGTGTCTTTTTTTACGTCCGCAACCATGAAGTTTAGGAACAAAACAAGGATGTATTAAATTCATCAAAAGTGATAGTAAAGACAATTATAATGTTGCAAAAGATCTCTATTTTTAAATAAATGCTGTTCTTTTGAACTTTCTATTCTTTATAGAATCCTAGAAAAAAAATATGTACCACAGGTTCCACGAAATGTTTTTGAGCAGCACAATGGTTTTAAATGCTAATGATAATAGGAAATGTTATATTGACATCATTGACACTCCTAATTGAGAATTTAGATGGAGTGTCAATGGTCCATTTAATAAATAGGTGGTGGTAATGCACTTATAAGTCTGCGATCCACCATAAAGCAAGGAGAAGACGATGCCTAATGCGCCTGATGCTGAGAACGTGCTCATGAGAGTTTTAACAGTTTGGACATTGCATGAATCAGAGGTAAAAAAAAAAAAAAAAAAAAAAACCTATATAAATACTGTTCTTTTTCTTGCACAGACCAATCGTTTTGTGTCTTTACACATCAGTGTATCATCACGAGCCGCAGGGTTTAATTTGATTTTGTTTGTGTATGTTTCTTTTTTAGGATTTTCATATTTTTCTAGCAGATTCCCATCCACTTCCATTCCATTATAAGACTGACAGACTGTAACGGTTTGAGTTAAAAATATCAGTTTGTGTTCTATTGAAGAAACAAAGTCACCTACATCTTGGATGCCCTGGGGTAAGCAGATAAAACATCACATTTTAATTTTTGGGTGAACTATCCCTTTAACAGCCGCTCTGTTGCATCAACGAAGCAACTCCTGTGTTATGTGGATGAATATTGTTGAGTGTAACACAACGAAATGATGAAATACATCAGAATGGAATCTGTAATAAAACAGCAGCCCTCGAGTAAAGTGCAAGGAAACATTTTTACAAGCAACAAGAGGCAAAACTGTAAAATCAATGAACGTTTCAGGACTGCAAAATGAACCTATTGCTTAACGTTTCAGGACAATTACAGCACAAACAAACATCAATGTGTTCTCAGCTGCAGTTGAAATGGGAAAGTGAGAATCATTTAACTCTCGAGTGCTCCAAACTCAAATTCCCATCATGCATCTTTTTCATTGCTCAAATCAACATTATTGTCTCTGAAAACTATAAACTTGTTCTGAATCAGGCGGGGCTTTTTTTTTCTTCAAACAGATACAACTAACTGCATAGGTTTAATGAAACCAACTGCTATCTAACCTACAATCCAAATACATCTAGTCAAAAATAAACAAAATCAAGATCATTTGAGAACATAAATGCAATGTTTTTGTTTGGATAATTTTCTCAATTTTCTATGACCGTCTAATATGGCTGTATCTGTGCAGATACTGGAGTGGTTGACACTGGTTCTTTTAGACCGAATGAATGCTCAGAGATGATCTCCAGATGTGAGGATCACCATCCAAGCCATGGCATCCTTTCAAAACTGGGATCTCACCCATTCAGGATTTCCAATGCCAGGCCACATGCTGGCATTCAGACTGTTAGGCAGGGGCAGATGAACTCAAGAGTTCAGATCTAAAGAAAATTCAGGGCTGTGACTAATATGAGAGAGACTGCTGTTGACAACCATGTGAAGGCTTTTCTATTACTGCTATAATGTCTAAAATAAACTGTACAAACAACTTCCACAATTACAGCTCATGAGTAACAACAATTTGCTCCTGCCATTGTTCATAATTTACGCAACTTAATCTGAGCCTCAGAGAAAATGATATGAGATTATGTTAAAGTATGTTCACTTTAATATAATAATTCAAACATTATTACACCACAATATGCAGCATATACATGTCAGGATACATCACTGCCAACGCACATGCAAATAGCATGATGAGATCACTAACGTCTGTAATATTCGCTGTGCTTCTATAATTATACTAAACAGATGATTAAGTTAACACAGAATACAATCTTCACTCTATGACAAGCAAACCAACACTACAATATTTTCATTTCACATCTCAAGGAATTTGTACATTAACACAAGGAAGAGAAATTAGATCATTAATGTGAATGTAATTGTATGTTGTAAAATGACTGCAAATGGAAGAACGCTGAGAACTTCGGTTTAACCTGATCATATTAAGGGGAGCCATTAGTCAAGCAATCTGACTGAAATAAAGCTAGTGCCAAAGCGAAGGGACAAACCAGCAGCAGATATTAAATGAAGGGTAATTAAATCTCGTTGGCTTCCAAGAAACGATTTGACAATCCGCAGCTTCCACAGACACACCAAATGTTTGTGCCAAAGAGAGTGGAAGACCACATGATTATGTATAAGTACATTACATTTTGTTTAACCTGACCACAGAAACAAAAAAAAAAACAAAAAAAATTTTTTTTTATATATATAGGACAATTACAGCCCAAACAAACATCAATGTGTTCTCAGCTGCAGTTGAAATGGGAAAGTGAGAATCATTTAACTCTCGAGTGCTCCAAACTCAAATTCCCATCATGCATCTTTTTCATTGCTCAAATCAACATTATTGTCTCTGAAAACTATAAACTTGTTCTGATATATATATATGACAATGACAATTTGAATGGAAATGGGTGGGGCTTATGAGTTTCAAATCCCCAACCTTTTATTGGAAGCAAACTTCTCAAATCAAGCACTTTTAATTTATTTAGGTAAGGTATAATAATTCTACTATGAATCATAACAGTGAAAGTAAAATTTAAGTAACAAATAATAAGAAGTTGACCGATTTATCGGCACCGATAATTGATTGCTGGAACAATCGGTTATCGACAAAAATCCATGGCGATAGTTTTCCGCATTTCGTCACTTGCTGGAGCGGCTGAGAAGATTCTGTATTTATTATACAGTGCGAGAGCGGCCTCTAGTGGCTGAAATCACTGACAGCACATGTTGTTTGTTCAGACACGTGACGCTGCACGCTGAACAGAGCGAAAAACTTCAGACAGAAAATCCTGCCGCACCTCAGAGCGCCATTCACATAGTTTTCCATTAAATAACATTATATTTGCCCTAAATCATTGTTAATGTACATAATGAATTCTCCTAAGCACCTTTCACACTGCATGTTGGACCCGGAAAATAAACACTGCAAAAAATAAACACTGCATCCATAGGCAATATTATCCGTATGGGCTGCCATTGTTGTTTCACTGACTATGTGACATTAGAGCTCAGAACTTGGTAAACATTTAATTTTTGATTTTAAAATGTATAGGTTTCATGATTTTAATTAAATAGACCTGCTTTATGATCAATACATTTTAATTTAACTATTAAAAAGGAGTGGAGAAAAATTTAAATGGAGAAAACTAAATCCAGGAAAAATTAAATAACGGAATTAGGAAATATTTTTTTTTTACAACATTTACTATTACTGTTATTATTATTATTATTATTATTACTTTTATTACTAATACTAATACTACTTTTACTACTACTACTACTATTAGTATGGTTCAGTACTGTAGTTTTTGTTCAGTATCCATTTTAAAAACTATCGGTTAATTAATTGGTATCGGCCAGCGTGGTCCAACCTAGCTATCGGTATCGGCGAAATCCAATATCGGTCGACCTCTACAAATAATCAGATAAAATGACTTTAAATGAAATGTAAGTTTTTGTTCAGTATCCATTTTTAAAACTATCGGTTAATTAATCGGTATCGGCCAGTGTGGTCCAACCTAGCTATCGATATCGGCAAAATGCAATATTGATCTACCTCTACAAATAATCAAATAAAATGACTTTAAATTAAATGTCATTAGGTATATATGACATTTTATTTAAAGTTAAAAAATAAAAAAAATAAAAATAAATAATTATATATATATATATATATATATATATATATATATATATATATATATATATATATATATATATATATATATATATATATATATAAAATTAAACTAAAAAGAATATACCACTGATTACTGGTTTCAGAAACCATGGCAGAATCATTAAAAATCCAGTTTTCTACAGTAAAAAAATCATAAATTAATGAGACTTTTATTTATAAAACAGAAACCAGACTGATGAACTCAGCTGCACCCCCTGCAGATAAAACAACAACAACAATAATAAGTAAACAACATTCTGCTTCCCAATGAACATGAAACCTTCTCTTTGGGTTCTTTTCGAACTAATATCTACTTTTCAAAGTCTTACAAAAAATGATAATTGGCACAGCATCTTGTTCTGAAAGGGCCATCCCAAAACAAATGTACTACATTCACGTGTCTAGTCAGTGTACACTCATCTCCCACAGCGCATGAGTGAATTACACTACGAATGCAAGCTATGCCGGAGTATACAGATGTAGTTCCCTTCCCCCAGAGCCCAGCTGTGTTGTACTTTGGATACCACTGAATCTGGGTTAGGGCAGTCAGCACCCGCAGGGCAATTTTTGCCACACCACTTAACTAAGTGACCCACACAGAGCGGGGCCACAACCATTCTGGCCAAAGAAGTCAGATTCACAGCAACACTCCCTCTCTATAATCCCTGCTATCATAGGGAAAAAGGCTGCAGCATTAAGGCAGAGGTCTATTGTATATTATTTAAGAGCCTAGTCCACTGTTTTGGGGTTTGTATGTGTGTTGGTATGAAATATGCAGGAACATGAGCCATACATGAGAGAGAGAAGAAGTGACAGAACAGGGAAAATGGATGTGAGGGATCATGATGAAAAGGACAGGAAAAGCGTAGAACAAGGATAGGAAAATTCTAAAGAACAGCATTTATTTGAAATAAATATATATTACTGTCACATTTGCTAAATGTAATGCATACCTTATGGAACAGAAGTATTAAAGTATAACAGCTCATCCAAAAATGAATATTTGCTGAATATTTACCCTCAGGCCTTCCAAGATTTAGTTGATATTGTGAGATACCAGAACATATTTGCATTCCATCACTTGCTCACCAACAATGAATGGTGAATGGGTTCCATCAGAATGAGAGTCCAACCAGCTGATAAAAACATCATGATAATCCACACCACTCTAGTCTTTTGATTAACATCTTGCGAAGTGAAAAAGCTACAGTACTGTATGTGTTTGTAAGCAATAAATCCCATAATCCATAATAATGCTTCCTCCAGTGAATAAGTCCATTCCCTGTTGTCCTCTCACATCCACCAGTATATTTGTTTAGGAATGCTTGATCTGTGATGAGACGGCTCTCATTCTGGCGGCACCCATTCACTACAAGGGATCCACTGATGAGCAACTGATGCAATGCTACATTTCTCCAAATCTGTTCTGATGAAGAAACACACTCATCTACATCTTGGATGCACTGATGGTGAGTAAATAATCAGCAAATAAAAATTTTCTTTACTTTCTGCTGATTTGTTCTAAATATCACAAAGTGAGGGGAACTTTTCTCCCAAGATTTGAATCCCTGATCCCATCATTTACCGAACTTAGTGACAGAAAATGCCCTTTTTACTTGGAAAAGATGACAACACAGCTACATTAGCTGCAAAATATGTATTAAACATTCACAATATTAGATGTTGAACATGATTAACTCGATACTGACTTTATCTTTTCATCTATTTAGATGGATTTTATGTATTATTATGTAAGTCCTTATTTATGCTGTTGTTATATATATATATATATATATGTTAATGCAACATTGTGTTAAACAGTCATGCTAATAAATTTTAACTGAATTGAGAGAGAGAGAGAGAGAGAGAGAGAGAGAGAGAGAGAGAGAAAGAGTACTACATCCATGTGCAATGACATTCCTGATTCATGACCATAATTTAGCTCCTCTTAATTTTCAAAAGATGAGTGGCGTTGCTAGGGTTACCTAATGTCAACACATCACTCACCTTAACAGCTCTTGTTCTGCTGCTGTAACGAGCTTTACACTCACTGAGTCTTTCTCACACGTCCACTTCACTTCCATTCTCTAACTGTAACAGGAAACTTTGTGCACTTTGATAATTAAATGGTATATTGTCATTTTAAAACCATATATAAATAAAAGGCTGTATTAAGTTGTTCAAAAGACATTTATAATGTTACCAAAGGATTTCAAATAAGTGTTGTTCTTTTAATCTTTATATGTAATATCTATATATATATTTAAAAAAAATATGCAGTATGAAAAAAAAGATAATAATAAGAAATGTTGTTGGAGTGGCGAATCAGCTTATTAGAATGATTTCTGAAGGATCACGTGACACTGAAGACTGAAGTAATGATGCTGAAAATACAGCTTTGCATCACAGAAATTAATTACATTTTTAAATATATTAAAATGGAAAAAGAAGATATTTTAAATTGTAATAATATACAATTTTTAATATATTTTGATTTAAAAATGCAGCTTTGGTAAGCATCAGACACTTTTTTTTTAAACAAATTAAAAACAAATTACTGACCACGAGCTTCACACAAAGACATACAACTGAATATCTATAATTGAAAAAAAGTAGAATATTTACTTCCATTATATATCGTTTTTCCAAACGAGCTGTGTGCACTTATATATGCAGTTATTAGTGAATGCGACCCATTGTTACTTCCCTTAAACGAGCATTACTGTTCAAAAATACATCTAGCCCATAATGATGGACAAAGATGCCATTTTCACGAAATATTATAATATATTTTTTTTATCATCAGTGAAAACAATCCCATACATGCACACATGCTGAGAGTAGGAGTAAAAGAGTCCCATTCAGATCCACATGAACACTGCATACTACACGCGCTGCTGTCACAGAAGCCTTTGTCATGAGCTGTGTTCGCTTTGTCTTCCTCTGTTAGTCATGTGACATATGAAGCAGCATACTGTCATGTGCTGACACACACAGATACACTTAAGCAGAGTTACGCAAACAGAGATAGATGTTTCAGCTGAAACAAGCAATTCAATTACAGTGGAGGTTTGAGTTCATTTAAACAGAAAATGACAGAAACAACTTGGCATTTTACTTCTTGACAACAAAGCTTGATAACATTGATATTCATTTAGCAGACACTTTTATCCAAAGTGACTTACAGATGAAGAGCAATTAATCACAGAGCCTACAATATTCATAATATACAATGCCAGGTTTATTAACAAGCTAGATTAGGTTTATAATTCACTATGTGAGAATATATACTCAGAAACCCCAAAACCCATGAGGATGAGTAAATGATAACTGATTTTTTATTTTTGTGTGAACTATCCCTTTAAGCAATCCAGAACAGCAGCCTGATCCAAAAACAACAGATACTACTAAGAGTGAAGACTGCTCGACTTCTGAAGCAGACACACTCAAACACATCCACCCAAACCTCACACAATAATTCAACTTAATCTGCCATGACTGCTATCTGTAATTAAACTACTGGAGCTGAAACACCTCTATGGCACTATCAGCTGTGTTTTCATGTCCCTCTTGATGTCTAGTCTGAAGTCAGAGTTGTTATGTTCAGGTGCATATGCAGATTCGGCTACAAGAAAAACGAAGAAAGAATGACTTGACGTGACATTCTGACCTCGATGGCTGGATGGTGGGTGGTTTTCTCTTTTTCTACTCTCAGCATTATGTTAGAGATCCCCATCGCTCTGCCACAGCACATGGCATACTGCTTCTGACTGACCACTGAGAGACACACACACACTCTGAATGACCACACCAGCGGCCAGCCCCTCCCAAACACACACAAAAACCTGTTGCCAAATACACTGAAAAACATTTGGTGTAGGGTTTACTACACTAACTTCACTCAGAATTTGCCAGTAAATTTCACAAAGTAACATGGAATAAGACTCCAGTCCATTAATTAATGTACTGTCAATTGAGAAGATTTGTGTTGTTTAAATTTCAAGTTTAAACTTCAACCTGTTGGTTTCCGCTAAAATATGCATCCTCGATCCATTATATTGTTTTTTCCAGTGAAAAAGTCATCTCGACCTGAATCAGGAGACAAATATGCAAAGATCAAGCACCGTTTACAAAAACATTTCAAAACTGTTTTGTTTCTTACAAACACACAGCTTTTCAATTTAGAAGATTTTAATTGAGGGAGTGGAGTGGTGCGAATTAATAGAGGACTATTGTGATGTTTTTATCAGCTGTTTGGTCTCTCATTCTGGCGGCACCCATTCACTGCAGAGGATCCACAGGTGAGCAAGTGATGAAATGCTATGTAAACAGGGTCTGGTTATTCTCTCAGGCGTGGCATTGATGTGATTTATAAATATGAACCCATTCACTGCAGTCATAAAGCTGAGTGCAGTCACTCCACATACTGCTGACTTTAGCATTCAGTATACACAAACACATGAATATTGTGTGTGTGTGTGTGTGAGTGTGTGTGTGTGTGTGTGTAAAGGAACGCAAGGAATGCCTTCGCTCATCAGATCACGAACAGACCAACAGAAAGAGAAAAGCTTGAGTCAGCATTGCCATCATGTGCCTTTGATAGCCCCAACCAGCAGAGAATGGCACAGCCAAAAATACACCACACACTCCCACAATACACTTGCCTATCGTCCAAATATATCCAGCACATTCCAAAAACTCCCCAAACTCCCCACATAACATAAATCATCTTAGCCAATAGATACCCAACACGGTCCATAACATTCCCTACACTTCCCATAAACATCATCCTACCGATATACATATGTAACACTGTCCGCAATATTTCTTACATTTTACCATTATATGTACATTATATATATATATATATATAATGTACATAATATACTTCGCTTTGCCTAGTGTTTATCCAACACAATATTCCATACATTTAAAAAAAAAAAAAATTACACTTTCCTCATATTATATCTATTATGACTGTTAATGAACCACACATGCACATCATTCGATTCATTATGTATACATGTGGATATTTTATCCATAATCTATTATAAATAGCCATAATACATCAAATAAATTACTTTCCACAGTATTCATAATCATAAATCTCTAATGACCTATGTCAGATAATCCATCCTACAGAACCCCATTTGCTTCCTATAATTTCCATAAACATATATCCAGCACTATGGACAATATTTCACACATTTCCTGTTTTAAACTCATTTTACCCATTATACATCTAATGTGAACTTAAATGTGCTCTCACTATGAAAATATAACATAGCCCGCAATACCTCATATTTCTTAATATAGCCTGCAGAACTCATAACATATCCAAAAGTGGAAACACAGCACATTACACGTCGCCTATAAAATAAACCACTACCATTTGTAAAATATCCAGCATTAGCATAACATTCCCATCAATATTCATAAAACACCCATCACTGCCGGCACATTCCATAACAATGTGTCCCAAATCTGCTTACACATCTGATGGCATCCAAAAAACATCCAAGTCTTCCCATGATGCATTTAGCGCAGCTCATAATGCTTGTCATTTGTTCTAATGATGCGCGTAATGAAACGGACCGCTGGCACACTGGTGTTAATGTGGCATGTACTGTAAATGGCATATGTGCTGTCTGTTATACTGACCGAGAGATTGGCAGGCTGGCGGTCAGATGTCAGTTCCCCATTCCTCAGTGAGTTAGTGTTGAGTTATTGCTCCGCTTTCCAGCCCTTCATGCCTGACAGACGGCTCCTTGAGAGGTCCATTTGTCTTAATGGGACTTCAGGAGCGAGTCCTCTTGGTAACAAAAAATGGTGACAAACTTACAATCTCTCTCTCAGACTCCATATAAATTGTCTCTCTGTCCACAGGTGAGAAGAAGAGTAGCTTAAACTCTCATTGGTGCAGTTTATGGATGAACAACTGGCCCATTAACCTCTGACTGGTGCACAGAGAAAGAAAGATGGTGCTCTTATGTATCGGTTTCACTCAATTTAATAAACGACTATTGGTTTATGTAAAAAGGGATAGTTCATTTGAAAATTAACATTTTATCATCATTTACTCAACCACATGTTGTTCCAAACCTCTATGACTTACTTTCCTCTTAAAAAAAAAAAAAAGATCACCATTTTCAATGGGAACCGTTTTCAAACTTAAGAAAAGACCATAAAAGTATCATCAAACTAGTCCATACACTTTGCACACTATATTCTTTCGGAGACTTTCATTTTGTAAAACACGTGCTAAAACAACAGTGCAAAAGTTCCTAATGCATAAATAACTGCTGTTTCCTCCAGTTACACTCAACACACCCTGCATGACCTTAATTCATAGTAGTGAGGCTTACACATCAGTTCTTGCAGTCTGAAAGAGAAAAAGACAGATGTATTCATGCCAGAAGATATATGAGCAGCCATAAGGAAAAAAGCACATCCTTATAACGTATGTTATGGTGGTCTGATTTTAGGTACAGTATGCATCATCATGCCTGTTATTTTGATGTCATATTAACATCATTGAACAATTCCAGCTGTGTGCACCAAAAATGCCATGCTTTAAATTAAACTGAAAGATAAAACAGAATACATGTCTTATGAACATAAAATGGATTTATGTGGAACAGCACACAGAACTAAAAATGTCACAGATTGATGGAACAACAGATAAAACTATATAACGGATGGATGGACGAACGGACAGATGGAATGACAGATAAAACATTATAATGAAGGATGGACTGATGCATGGATGGACGGATGGATGAAATGAATGATAAAATGATGGATGGATTGAATGATGTATAGACAGATTAATTGATGAATTAATTTATGGATTGATGGATGGACGGAATGAAAGATAAAACAATAGAATGATGGAGGGATGAATGGATGGATGGACAGAGCGAATGACAGATAAAGCGTTAGAATGATGGAGGGATTGACAGAATCATGGATGATGGATGGATGGACTGAAAGATGGATGGATGGATAAACAGACAGAGGGAATAACAAATAAAATGTTACAATGATGGAGGGATTGACAGAATCATGGATGGATGGACAGACGGACTGAGGGATGGATGGATGGACAAATGGAAAGAAAGAACAACAGATAAAACATAAGAATGATGGATGGATGAATTGATGGACCAATAAATGGATGGATGGATAAACGAAATGAGAGATAAAACAAAGGAACGATGGATGGATAGACTGAGATTGATAGATGGATAGATTATTTTTGCTGCATGTAAAGGCTCCTGTGTATAATTTGCATAACTTTATTTTTATTTTATTTTTTACATTTATAAGTAATAGCTGCCAATGTAAGATGACAGTTAGTTCCATTAGACCTTTCGCGATTGTCAAACGGTAGTTATTATGAGCAACGAATGTTTAGAGCTGCGCGTATTCAGCTGTAATTTGATAATTATTATATGAAGTATTCTCCATTATACACTGCAGATGTGTCCTGGATGTGTCCTGAATTGTCTGAAGCTGTATAATGATAGATTAACTGTTATGAATACAGTTTATCAGTGTGCACCAGTTGCATGAGTGATTCTAAACGGTTAAATACTGATGAAATAAAGCCCTGTGTGTGTGTGTGCGTGTGTGTGTGTTATGGGCAGCTGATGTGTAAGTTCTCTGTGGTTGTACTGATCCTCACTCTGGTTTAATTAGGTCGTGTAATGGTCAGCCTCTGGGCAGAACCGATAAAAGAGTCCCGGGACAGCTCAGTGGATGGGACAGTTTTCACAGCTCTATGCTCGCTCTCCAAACTCACATGCATTGTATTTCAAAATCACTTCAAAATAATTTAACAGAACTTATCCACTGAATACAACTATACCTTCCACTTTATAACCTTTAATATTTAATGTTAATATGTACCCTGTCTTGAAAACCTGACATGCATTTCAAAAACCTCCCTCATAAATACATAAATAGTAATTTAGCAGGTGATATCATTAAAAGTGGCATATAACAGGGTCAGTCATCCTGGAGTAACCTGAGGTTAATAGTCTCACTCAAGGGCTCAATCGTGGCTCAGTTCTGCCCCAAACCAGCAACCTTGCACCACAAAGACACCGCATTGGAAAACAACTGAAAACTCAAGGCAAGTTACTGTAGGTTCAAACCTCATCAGCATTAATATACATATCACAAACTATACAGTAGGCTACATCACAGAGCAACACATAGAAGAACATCACTGGATGAGGTCGCAAGTCGCAGCTGGCAGATATGGAGCAAACTAGTTCATGTTCTGTTAGTTTTACAGTAAATGACTCTCTCGTGTAGAGTGAATATAGTGCTGGCTAACACACCAAGACATGCATATTTACAGACATATACAGTACATTACGCTACAATTTCAAGTGCTTCCTGTAAAAAAGAAGTACATTAGAAAAACAACTTGAGATATGAAACAGATCTCACTTTTATAAATGAAATCAAAATGAGCTCAAACTGAGTTATTTGCCTAAAGTAACTGGCTCTCCATCTAAACACCCTAGTAATGTCTCTTCTAGAGTTTCAGAAGAGATTTCAACAATGTCAGATGAACTATTGCTTGTCAGTTGTACATGACTTCAGTTCTTTAAATCTTTATAAACATATATAGCATATGTTGGTAATTATAGATGATATAATGTCAGATAATTATATACATAAACTATATAATTTTCAGGAACATTAAAACAATGACAGATATATGCACTAATATTCCATATTAGTTTGGGGAATTTAAGATTGCTTTTTTAAAGAAAAAAATAAATATTTGTATTTCAAACAGATGTTCTTTTGAACTATCTATTTATCAAAGAATCCTGAAATATAATTTAGCAGTTTCTACAAAAATATTATACAATACAACTGTTTTCAATGATGATAATAAGAAAGTTAATATGACAATAATAACAATAAGGTTAATGGCTGCTGAAAATTTAGCTTTTTAATAAACAGAAATAAAAAAAATATAAATTACAATATACAATAGTTATTTTAAACTCCATTAAAATTTAAAAATGTATTTAATTTATTATATATATATGTATATATATATATATATATATATATATATATATATATATATATATATATATATATATATATATATATATATATATATATTTCATAGTAGTGAGGCTGTATTGTTGAGAAGTCTTTCAAAAACATAAAAAAAATCTTCCAGACCCAAAACCTTTTAACAATATAAAGATTTCATACAGTAAGTGCACTGACACTTGACTTGATTGAGGTCCAGATAGTGATCCAATCACCCAAAAGTGTTAAGGTGGTCTGTTAGTATAGGATGGAATCAACAGTATAACAAGAGAGGGGAGAAACCCAGAGTCACCTGTGTGCTCTCACAAGTCCCTAAAGGAAAGTGTCTCCCAAATATTCCAATACTGTTTTCCCAAATCTGTCATCTCTGTGACTGACTACACCTCCACATTCTGTCTGATCATACCATCGCACAAGCACCTCGATAAATCGTCACAGCCAGTGTCATCTTTGTCAAGACCGCAGATCAGCACTCAGGTACCAGACGCAATCACAATTCTGGGCATGGCATTCAAAGGACGAGCAAATACGGATGAAAAGCAGCAGAAGATGTGGGAAATACACTGAAAATGCTTGATGCAAAACTTTAACGCTTGAATTGTTCTTGTTCACACCTTAAACACACACACACACACACACACACACACACACTTACACTGGAGCTCCACTGCTGTCTTGACATTCTATGCTACACTGAACACATGCTGATAAAAGAGACAAAACAATAAGCTGCAGTGTAGTTAATAATAACTAAAACTATAAAAAATGGTTCATGAATTTTAAGTTGTTTTATATCGTTTGTGAAGGCAACATTTCTAAGTTTTAAAGTATAAGTTAACTTCCAGAATAAATATTCTGTCATCATTTACCCACTTTCCACATGTTCCAAACCTGTATGAGTTTATTGAACACAAAAGACGATATTTTGCTTTTTATTTTTTCCTTGCTATTTTTTCAATGGTAAAATGGTAAATGGTAAATGGTATATATATATATATATATATATATATATATATATATATATATGGTATATATATATTTGCAAATTGTGTGGATTTGTTTGGTTCTTGTGGAGATTTTCACTGATCAATGCACACCTAAATTGGTATCAGTGTTGGAGCTAATACATCGAAATGATTAATTTTACCAAAATTTGGCAAGATAATCACAATAAATTGCACAGAAAAGGAAGTGAAAATTGCAAGAATGACTACAAAATGATGAGCAAACAGTTCTATTTCGCACAGCATGCAAGCAAAACTGTGTGTATGAATTTACACCTGTCCCAGAGTTACATCATAGCTTTTTGGAAACAAAATTTGAACAATGAACAATGACAGCAGAAAAAAATCCTTATTGCTGAGCCTGCGTCCAGTCCTGTCTCTCTGTCCCTGTACCAAACTGTCTCACTCATTCAAAGGGAAGTTACTCTGCTATAAAGCCACATACACACACTGATGGAATGCAGTGCAACACACACACACACACACACACACACACACTTACACAATCTAAACAAGACAGACAAGGAGAGACAGACACACAGAGAAGTGTCAGAGAGAGAGAGAGAGAGAATGGGATACCTTACTGTTGATTTTGGACTTCTTAGCGTCCTTGCGTGGCTTCCTGTTCCTCCGCTCTCTGCCGTCTCTCCGTCCGAGTGCTCCCCCCATCTCCTCTCATCACACACTCATCTACTACATGCCCTCTCACCTATCGCCCTGTCTTCTCCTCCTCGTCCTCTCTCTCTCTAGCTCTCTCTCTCTCTCGCCACACACGTCTTGCCGGAGTGCTGCCCACTCACACTCTCTCTCACATGCGCGCACACACACGCTAGCGTCTGGCGTGTGATGAAGGGGTGATTTTGCTGGATGCGGTGACTGGGAGGGAACATGAGGGAGATAGGGAGGAGAAAAGGGGGAGATGTGGCGGTAGTTTTGAGGAGGGGAGGGGGAGAGAAAATATGGGGTTGAGCCAATAAGAAAAAAGCTCACGTTCATTCATTCACACTCATTTGTTCCCGCTGACTGTGAGCAGTGATGAAACAAATCTATGATCTGACAACACACACACACACACACACACACACTATGCAGTCGACTGCAGCATGCTCATTGACCAGAACAGATACGACTGCAACTACATTAAACCCCGCCTCCTGCTTGACATGATTGGCTGGAGGGAAACCAGAGGGGTAGGTATGCTTTCCTCTCTCTTACTTTGATGTGTTAAATGGGACACGTGATTGGTTGATTAAATTATAGTGTATTCAGACTGCTTGGAAACAGTATTGATACAACGATATAACGGCCAGGATGTCTATACACTAGAAGAAGCACCGATTGAGCACTTGATGGATATGAACTTGTAAGATGTTAATATGCTCAACAGACTGCGTCGTCAATGAATAATATATCATTTTCTAGTTTTGTTTTTCAATAAATTTTATGATGCATTTTTTGAAAGTTGGTGCAAGGGTCCTCAACAATTTTCATTTGAAACAAGTGTTTTATCGATGGGAAATATATTTTGATGTATTTTTAACACATTTTTATAGCTTTAGTAGAACCACTGGGACATTGATAACAGCAAGAGCCAAAATGTGTATCGCCGATGCAGCAGCGCTTTAAAAGCGGGATGAAGGAAAGAAGGAAGGATCTTGAAGACACCCTTAAGAAAGGAAGGAAAGAATGATGGAATTTAAATATGCTGCTTTTCTGAGAAAGAAAGAAAGAAAGAAAGAAAGAAAGCTCTTCTGAGAAGGGAGGAAGGAAGGTAGGAAGCAAGAAAGAAAGGTTGGAAACAAGAAAGGAAGGATGGAAGATGCCGCTTTTCGGAGAAGAAAGGAATGTTGGAAGGAAGGAAGGAAGGAAGGAAGAATGGAGGAAAGGACAAAGGAATTTAAAGATGCAGCTTTTCTGAGAAAAAAAGAAGTAAAGAACGAATGAAGAAATTAAAAGAGTAGACAAATTAGTTAAACGCTAGTTTAAAAGTAGTGTTATTTGCCTGTGATGTATTAATAAACATACATGTCCAGATCACTGCAGTGGAAACAATCTATACCAGTATTATAACCTCATGCAGGGTCAGGCGATTGCTGCAGTCCTCTCTCTCTCTCTCTCTCTCTCTCTCTCTCTCTCTCTCACACACACACACACACACACACACAAACACACACTGCATTCAAGGTGTTATAAGAGAAGAAACACAAAAGCCCAAACACACAGACAGACAGAGAAACAACTCTTAGACGTGGCTGTTCTTTTCTCTCACTGCAGGTCTGTAATATCATTCAAAAATTGTATCAAAATGCTCCATGTCTTCATGTATGGGAAACTTTTTCTGAAAAAAACTATAGCCCTATTGAATCTAGTTCTCTCATGTCAGTAAAGTCATGTTTCACAGATATATTTTGTCATTTCAATCCTGTTTGAATCGAACATGTCGGTCTGAATAACAAATTAACTACTTTCTGCAGTTAACTCAGCCATCCTCTGAGAAATCTAGTTCTGTCTGGATAGAAATGTCTGTTGGTGTCACAACCTCATCTATGCCGTCCAATTCTGTAATGAAAGCTACATTTTCAGGGGGGGTTTAGTCTGGGCTCTGAGTAGGCCATGCAAGAACATTCACCTCTTTCTCCTTTAACCACTGTGTGGTCAGTTTTGCTGTGTTTAAAAAAAAGAAAATTTGGTTTAAATACAAGTTTGTAATGTTGTGATTCTATGTCTGATTGGTTTGGTTGATTGCATCAATGCACTATAGACTTTCAACATGTAACCTTTGACATCAAGATCACAACTCAATCAAGTAAGTGTTTTACCTCCCATTTAAATGATATAGGACTATTTTATAACCCTAACTAAGTACAATGATAAGGTTGATTTAATAGTGTCTTAATATAGTGTCACTTAATTGTTTCCACTTAGCATTCATTTTTCTTTGCAATTGGCAGACCCAATTTTGGGTCACAATCCACCAGTTACAGAACCACTGGTTTCACAACACACACAATCAAAAGAAGCAACACACACACATTCATCTGTTGGGCTTAGAGGACAAACACAGTTTATATAAAATATTCTCTCCTTCACTGTGTCTTTCAGCTCACTTACTCTGTCTCTCTCTCTCTGTCTGTCTGTCTGTTTGATGGAGGGATGAGTCAGAGGGGTGTTCTGCACTGGAGGTTGACTGTCAGTAATGAGCTTCCTCAGGTGTGGCAGACGTGGAGGAAGGTGCAAGCCAAAGGGAAGACGACTGGAGATCAGGAATGAGCGATTGATGTGTAGAGAGAGGTTGAATCAGATAAAGGTGAGGCAGAGGGCACAAGTCAAACATGCCACATTTACTTTTAACTAGAAAAGAAAGAGTGTACGTGAAAGTGCTCGCACACACACAGATATACACACTGGCCCTGAACACTGACACGAGTTAGTAGCCAGAACACGTTTGTCCAAACAAGCAGCTCCACACCTGTACTAGCACAGGGTGGATACAGAGTCTTCAGTATCACTAACTCACACACTCTCACACACACACACAAACACACAGAGAGAGACTGTCTGAGAGGAATGGGGTGAATGTCAGTGAATCAGAAAGAAGCAGTACAGATATCTGTACAGATTCAACACACTCGCCAGTACAACACATTTCAGTTTATACAGACAGTGAAATAATGAGTTTGTGGATGAGTGAGCTACGGAATATCTGAATGAGTTATAATAATTAAATAACTAATACAGATAAGAAGGGTGTATAACAGTGTCAAATAGTGTCACAAAGTGTCAACAGTGCAGTCCAGTTCACAAACAAATGACTCTTATGAACTGACTCTTTAGTGAATCGATAGATTCAAACAGCCATGTTGCAAATACAGTGTAAAGTGTGTCTGTGTGCATCAGGAGGCTCTTGTCGACACGCTCTAGTTCTTTTCTTCGCCTCCTCCTCCTGCTCTCCTTCTCTGGAGAGCAGATGTTGCTAACACACAGCTGGGCCTGCAGTGTGTCCTGCCAGCTCAGTAATGCAGCTCAGGTGAGACTGTGTTGGAGTTGGCCAGGGTCGAGCTGTACGCATCTTTATGAGCTCAGTAATGAAATGATAACTTCTCATTTTCATGTTAACATCAGCTGCTTCAGCACTGAGAGTCTGTTGTCTCTGTTAAAGAAAGACGTCTTTCTACCATCTGTCATATGACCATCTCTGGCCTCCAGGCTACACACACACACACACACACAGTGCGTTAGGTTTCACCTCGGCTCAGTAAAAAGTGAATGACTGTAAACTAGGCTAATGCTTGACCTGAACACACACCACTGAGCACACACGGCTGTGCCACAAATTGACAGTTCATGTGTGTGTGGGTTTGCGAGCATGAGCAGACACTGGCATTCGTAGATGTTTGATCATCTGCATGTGCAGCCAGCAGGAGAGGTCAGTACAACAAACGAAACAATGTCACTGTATAAGCGGATTATACCCTCACCACCCCCCGCGCGAGCAGGAGATGGCGCAGTCCAACAGTTAAATTGGCATGGACCGTCAAAAACCCCACAATTTCACAACAAAACCACAATGACAGAAAAACAACAGTGAACCACTCTGGCCCAGACAGATTGGAAGATAAATCAGTATAAGCCCCACTTAAGAGTGCCAGGGAATATGCCCGCTCCAAATTCTCACACACAATCAAACATCAGTGTGCCCCAGAACAATTGAAAACCAAAAACAACTGGTGATGTCTGATTCACAAACTAAACACTCTTTCAAAATGACTCTCTTCAGTGATTCAGTCAAAATTTCTCACAAACCATGTGTACCTTACCTTATATTAAAGTGAAAGGATAGTCAGTCCATCACAAGGAGTCCAAAATTGTTAAGTTGGTTGCTTGCAATTTCTTTTGTAATTAGTGATTACCTCTATGTATAGTATTAGCACTTCCTAAAATGACTTCGTTCACATGACAGAAGAATTTGAACAGGTTCCTTAAAAAATACCATCCAAATGAATCAATTTGCTAAAGTGAATTCAATTTACATTTAGGGGCAACTAACCCTTTAATAAGCACTAGTGTGGATTATTCATTGATTATGACTTTTTCATTTCATTCACTGCAGTAATGCGGTCACACAGGGTGACTCCGTCAGACGAGTGCCATTTTCGCCAACATCTAAAGAAAGGCTCTCGTCTAATTGAATGGAATAGAGGATTCAAGCTGACATCATGATGCCGAAATTGGTACAAAGCCAACATTGATTTCCATTTATTGTGCTAATGGCTCATTTTGATTTAGGCCATAACTCTGACTCTCCAGGAGAGATGAGAGGAGATCTCATTCGTAGAGCCCAGACAAGCCAAAAACAGCAGCATTAACACGATGAGAGGGGAGTTGATTGGACTGGCTGGTAATTACAGGGCATCGCGGTGTGTGTTTATGAGAAGTGTTGTTGATCTGTGAAGAGCAGAGGAGGTTACGGTCATGTAAACTCTTCCACAGCTCCATGCTTCTCAAGATTACTGTCGTCATCATTATCATCTATCTAAACAGCTCGATGACACCTCAACATCTACAGCATTCCAGGAACCATTAGGCAGCCGATGAGACTCGCTAATATCCGCTTTCTATGAGACACAAACTTCCTCTGCAGGGCGATTGGTGACTCAGACTCAGAGTGAACTAACTCACTGGTATAACTAAATATAAGAATATATAAAAAAATCTATTTGATCTATTTGCCACCTCAATCACCGGTTAATGACATCTTAATTTGAAACACTGATAGAACTAAAAAGCATAATTGTTTAAATCGATTAATTACAATTATTTCTTTTTGAAGAACAAATACAGATTTGCCACAGTATTCTCTATAAAATGGTATAATCCCCATCATGTAATCACTGACTGATACAGCGCTGAGAAAAGTAACAGGTACCATGTGACATCACCTTAATTGAAACTTGAATAATGATATCAGGATGTCTAATTTGAGACACTGGCACAAGTAAAAGTATACGTTTTAAAATGTATTAATTAGAATGATTTCTTCCCGAATCAGAATCCCCATCATGTAAACTCTGATTGGTCCAGTGCTGCAAAATGTAACAGCTACCATCTTTCATCACCTTAATGTAAACCTAAATCATGACATCAAGAAACTTTAGTAGTCACTGAACTCTTGTTCCAAAAAATGTGTGTCTATAGTGAAAGCAGATCAGCCAGATGCATTGTGGGTAAAAAAGAGGCTAACGCTCCTGTCTTACCTTAGTGTGAAGCTTTGACAGCTGTTTTTCATCCAGGTGAGATTGTGTGTACACTCGCCTCTTGTAGCGAAACTGCCAAAACCAAAAACACAGCACTGATTAGGTTTACATCACTATGGATATCACAACTTTAGTCTTCATTAAAGAGCACGTGCTAACATTCTTCAGTGATTGTCATGTTTGCTGAAACTGTGAAGTGGAGGGAGACTCTGTTTGAGTGTGAACTGTTGAAATCATAACTGTGAGCTGCTGAAACATCTTCACATCAACATTACAGCTGTGCTCAGGATCACAACGTCCTTTAACAGAAAACCAGCTGTGAATCAGTGAACTGCACATTCAGTCAAAACATGACGCAAGCGGAACTGCATGAGGAACAAGACTACGGGAGTCTTTTGAGACACTTTTAGGGAGAAAAAAATTACAATAATCTACAGTAATCTTTACGCTAAAACATTTTCAAAATGATCATAGAATAATGGCCTACATTTCCGACCTGAGGTTCCTCACACAAACCTACAGTATGATTTCAAAAGAATGTACTCATACCAAACACTGACACTTGTATGGAACATCCTGGTAAAGGGAAAATTGGTAAAAAATAAAATAAAATGAATACAACAAATCTCAAAAGCTGGAAAGCACCAATATCAAATATCTGAAAAAATTAAATCACATGATAAAGTAACAATTAAAACCAGACTTAATTATAAATATTATAATGTACATTTGCCAAGAAAAATAACAGAAAAGCTTAAAAAGAACAACTTTGGGTATTGTCATGGAATGTCAATGTAATGTCATTTCTACACCACAAGAGACACCAAGTAGCAAAAATTCCTAAAAGTTTCTACAGCCCTAAACTCACTCTATTGGTTAAACCAGATGTTGTCTTTCATCATTTCCTCACCCTTTTGTCATTGCTAACCTGTATAACTTTTTCCCCATTGGTACTGCAATGAATGGAGTCTTCAGGCTTCAAAAACGACGTAAAGGCACCATTAAAGTAGACCTTACAATTAATACGCCCTCTTTGAAGCCATATGCTATCTGTGCTGGGAACAAATCAAAATTTAAGTCATTACTCACTGCTCTACTTCTTTCATTAACTCTCATTACTGTACGGATGTCTGGATTTCACTGAATAATGACTTCAATTTCAATCTCTATGTCATAAACTTTGTTAGAAGTTTGAGAGTGAGGAATTAATGACAGAATTTTCATTTTTGTGTGAACTATTGCTTTAAACACCAAGAAAACTGATGAGACAAAACTCTTCTTGAATCATGAGTTGAGGGGAAAAAAAAAGAAAAAAAAAACTTTTCAATCATGACAACAACAGCAAAGTTGAGGAAACTCAGAGGCAGACTGGAAACTCAAAGTAATGTATCGCTGTCAAACTCAAGGCCATTAACAAACCCCTCAGGAACAAACGAGTCAAAATGTCATGATCAAACAGAAAACAAGTCGAAAGCTCACAAACAACGAAGGTGAATAGATCGTACACGCTCTGAACTCACCACAGGATCCGTCTGCTGTGCTACACGTCTCTGGCTGTGGGCAGTAGCAGTGCAAGCGAGGCAACACTATAATTCTCAGCACTACCCAGAATTCCTCTGTCTTGCACCTCGGTGCCATCAATCCCAAAACATGACACCAACTACAACAAAATATTGCAAAACATCACTACGAAACAGCCATGACTTGGAGCTGCAGAAGCGAGCGCTGTACACAAAACCATGTGCCCGTGAAGAGGGCAAGGCCTCGGGGACACCCACAGCTCCATCCCTCTCCTCCACTGAGATCTGACCATTCACATCTCTTTGTTACTGGGTGCTGTATCTGTCTATCTAGCAAACCCAGAAGTGATCTGTCCACTATGGGAGTTTTTCTGTCAAGGCCAGTGTGTCGACGGACCGTCTGCTGTGCAGTGATGGTTTCTGAAATACCAGGATGGGTCTGAGCTGTAAGAAGAGTGCCAACACTTAGCAATGTGAGCAAAATAAATGACTGTGGACTGTTCACATGCAGCTGGTTGCTTTGGGGGATGATAAAACGCACACAAACACACATCTCCTTCTGTTCTCTCATGCACGTTGTATATCGCTCAAGTTTGACAGTTTCGCCTATTTATCAGATACTGGGTCTGGATACTGCATATACAGTTATAATGTACTTTTATCATTTAAACATTTATCACTTAATGATCTTCATGTATACAGGTTTTTTTGTGAGCCTCATGTTCTAACCAGCAATGCTGAGTGACATGCAACAAGTCTCTTGATTTCTATTTCATCACATTGTGTAGCCACACCCACCGAAAAATCTCATTGGTCCAAAATATCCAATACATTGAATAGTAAACATTAAATGTGTTCTGATTAGCTGTGATTTTGTTAATACACTGTAAACTTACTTGTTGTTAAAATAATACTATAGAACGAACGATAGGACAGACGGACAGACAGACAGACAGACAGTTAGAAGATAGACAGACAGACAGATAGAAGATAGACATACAGACAGACAGACAGACAGACAGACCGACAGATAGATAGATAGATAGATAGATAGATAGATAGATGGATAGATAGATAGATAGATAGATAGATAGATAGATAGATAGATAGATAGATAGATAGATAGATAGATAGATAGATAGACATTAATTCATGTTTGTCAAGGTTTATGACACCTAGGAGACATTCATAATAAATTTAGTACAGCTCCAAATTGAGCAACACATTCAGAAAGAGCCTAACTGCATAAAGGCAATGATTTCTTTTTGTCATTTATCTGCTCATAGCAGAAATATGGAGAGTCCATTTTTCAGAAGCCAACGCTGGTTTGCTCTCTCTCTCTTAAATGCTCTTTTCTCCACAGACTCCAAAAGTCAAAATTGAAATGATAAATCAGGTGAAATGACAATCAGAGCATTCCTGACCACTCAAGCTGACAGAAGAGGATGGAGCAATGGAGATATACTCAGGAAGGCAGGGTGCCAAAATAAGATCTCACACTGTAAGCAAGCCAAGCTTTTATTTTATTGGTGCACATATTGAGTGTCAAGACCAAGGTGTTAATTTGGGGGTATGACTCTCACCTCCAGGTACGGGACAGGAGAGATGTCGGGAAGTGGATATTCTTTCAGTGTTCGCTGCTCATCCAGGAACTTCCCGGCTTTGCTGTTGTACGCAGGCTGAAAGAGGCCATAGTTTAGCACATCCTTCAGGCTCTGGTTGAGTGTGCAGAGGATTCGCTGTTTAGACAACCAGATGGGAGACTCCACATTAAACTTCATGCATTTCTGCAGAGGAAACAGAAAGAGAGACATCATGAGTCATGAAAATCCCATAATGCAACAGCAAACCTGAAGATTCCCTAATATAATTCAAAAGATTGGGTGCGATAACTTTTTAAAAAAAGATTTTGAAAGATTTTTTCTTACCAAGGCTGCATTTATTTGATCAAAGATACAACACAAACAGTAATCCTGTGAAATATCTTTACAATTTAAAATCGTAAATCTGAATATATTTTAGAATGTAATTTATTCCTGTGATGCAAAGCTGAATTTTCAGCATCATCACAGTTTTCTGTAATAAAAATAATTGACATGTCCTTTGAGGTTCTTTTGTATGTGATGCCCTCAACATCTTATTCCTTCCTCTTGTAGTCTTTCAGAGATTACTCTGTGTTGTGACCCCAAAATCAACAGTGAAGATTTGAGAGTGAACCCACTGCCAAATCAAGCAGTGTATCAATAAAAGCCTCTCACCCTTGTCTGTCTTTGTCCTCTAAACCATAAGTAATGACACACACCCCTGCCCTTTCCACAGTACTTTGATTACTAGAGGCAGAGATCCAGCAGACCACCGGGACAGAGAGAGCAAGCAGGAGTGAGAGAGTCTTTCAACACTTTTGTTCGCTTCTCCTCTCAGCAAATACGACATCAAATGCAGCTTTGAACTCTTCTCTACTGCATTTATTTTACCAGAGAGCCCAGTATTAAGGAGACAAAGATGGGAAGAGAGGACATCAGTCTACAACACACACACACACACACACAAAAAGAAAAGCATTTCAGAAACTTGTAATTATGTGCAGAATTCCCCTGAAGTTAATCCTTCGTTTCATTCTGTTTCACCGGGGATAACAACAGCCTCCACCATGGTCGTTCCTTTTGGTTTTCAATCTTTAATTTCATCACTCTTTTCTATGTTTATCTTCGCTTAGACTGACAGATGACTGGACTGCATTCAGCTCTATTTAAACTCAGAACAAGAGTAAAACCAGACCTCTATTCAACATACAAATGGAACGGACGCCTCAGTACAATAATACAGTAATCGCACGTGACACTTCCATTCTTTTTTCTGACAATAACCTATGGACAGCACAAATTAAATGCTAAAAACTTACAGTTAAAGAAGAGCCAAAATTATGCAAAAATGTATGGCATTCAAAAATGACATGTATATTTTCACAAAGTTTTGCATGATATATATATATAAACACACACACACTAACAACTAATTTATTTACAATATCCACACTGATACACTAAACAAAAAATTATAGAAATACACCGAAATAAATTATAAATGCAACAATGTTGTTTTTGCCCACATTTCTCATGAGCTGAACTCAAAGATCTAAGACTTTTTACCAACTGAAAATAATTAAATAAAGGCTAAAACACTGCTAAATAATATAACAGTATATAAATAATACTAAAATATCACATCACTGATATAAACACTGAGTATGTACAGTATATAATATAAATATTGTACACTTTTGTAAGTATAAATATTGATAATGACTATATCTTGTCTGCCTTTATATCCAAACCCAGAATAATTACTGAAGGTAAGGGTTCGGGACGGTGTCATAGTTCAGTTTTAATTAGACAGGACTGTATTTATTGATATCTTTTGCCATTCACTGAGGTTTCACTGAGGTTATTGCAATGCATTCTGGGACTGTCCGTTTAGAATTGCCTTAGACTGCCTTAGGATTGATTTAGAATTTAGACCAATTAAGTTATTTTAAAGGGAAGGTTAATTTTGCTGCCAACTTTTTGGAACACCTTTGAATCAGAAAATGCTGTCGACTTACTAAAGCTGGCATCACTACGTTTTGGAGCAAAACTATAGTTTTATGCACTTCAAACACAGCGCTTTACAAATAAGCAAACATCTTATTCCATTTGTTTCCTTGGCCATAATTTACCCAGAAATCAGAACCTCAACGTGTAATAAACATGCAAACATGTCCTCAAATGCTCAGCGCCCATATCTGCAGGGCAGTTCTCCCACAATCCAGTAGTGCTGATGTGATTCCCTGAACTCATGGATTGATTCTGATAGTATTAGCCTGAGGAAAATCATAACAGGGCTCTATTGGCATCAGTTTAGGAGAGAGAGATTCCTAACAATGCACTGATTGAGCTGCATGCATACAGCCACACACAATGACTCTGTCTGGCTGGAAAATGCTGTGGATTTGCTCAGTAGGGCTCTGGTAAGCAGACTGGTTTTCAGAAGGCCTTCAGAGAAACGTGGAGTAGAGATATAAAGCACGTCTGGAGAATGAGACAGGCACAGTCCATCACTGTCACACACATGCAGGTGCAGACAAACACATCATATTATGCATACATGCATGGAAAATGCTGTAATGCTGCGTTTTTATGCATTAAACCATTTCAAGGAGTAGTAATATATAAGTAAGAATATATCACTGGAGTTCCAGATATTCACGAGAACAAACTGATTAGTATGTTCAGTATTTACATTAAGAATATCTTTATTAATATAAGGATTATATATACAGGGTTTATATAAAGTGTTGTCACTGTCTCCACCCATAAATATATAGTATGACGCTAGAAGTGACACCGCTATTTTTGAACCAGACATGTTCACATAATCATACTTTTTTTTAGCAAAGATAACAGTGTAACAATTAACAGCAAGTAATCTTTTCTCAAGTACTTGTACAGTAAGGGAAATGAAGTGACATACAGCCCAGTAGGGTGACCCATACTTAAAATTTGTGCTCCGCATTTATCCCATCAAAAGTGCACACACACACAGCAGTGAACACACACACTCTCACACACACACACACACACACACACACACACACACACACACACACACACACACACACACACACACTATGAACACACACCTGGAGCAGTGGGCAGCCATTTATGGTGCGGTGCCCGGGGAGCAGTTGGGGGTTCGATGAATTGCTCAAGGGCACCTCAGTCGTGGTATTGCCATCTTGAAACCACAACCTTAGGGTTAGACTTTACATCTGTAGTTGTGTACTACAATGTTTACTTTGACAGAAATATCTTAAATAAAACAAAGATAATGACTGTACAGCAAAAGAAACACTGAACAGAGCTGTAAACATAACTACAATCCAACATTTAACCCAATTTACTATGGTGTGGGTGCGACAAAATAGTGCTTTTTTCCCACAAAAGGTAATTGTCCACAACGCTGTGTATCATCGGAGGAAGACCGAACTGCCTCAAATGAAAAAGTTCACTGAACACAATTTACTACAGAGAGAGAGAGATACAAAATATACAGATATATTTTATCTTTATTGGTGAATCTCCAAAAATCTTTCAAGAACATTTGAAGGTCATTAATGCTCTTAAATGCCATTAAGATAATACAGATTAATAGTCAACACAAAATATAAAAAAAATGTCTATGTCACAAATATCTTTTAAGTTTGGTCAGTATTTTGTCACATAATTTTTTAAGCTGATTAAAACTTTGAGCTGATTGAAATGGCATCTACATATTAGTCGATGTAAATTTTATTTAAAAAGTAGAAAATTAAGTCAAATATTCAAAAACTGTCTATAATAATTAATTATAAAATAAACATATCTTGTAAATGTTATATATTTTGGCGTGCACACACACACACACACACACACACACAGCGATATTGGTATTTGGTATTGGGAGTTTACGGGGACTTCATTTGCTTAATGTTTTTTATACTGTACATACAGTATTTTCTATTGCCCTTCACCAACCATACACCTAAACCTACCCCTCACAGGAAAGTTTGTGAGTTTTTAAATAATAAAAAAAAAAAAAAAAAAAACACTATTTAGTATGTTTTAATGCCTTTTGAATTACAGGGACCAATGTATAGTCAAGTCATACCAATGTCATTATTACATAATTACATTATTACTAAAACCACATGCAGGGTCTCCAGGGGTCCCGGTAATGGGAAAGACTTGAAAAAGTCAAACGAACAAACTCTCTCCTCTCTGCAGTGCAGGGTCATGTTGATTGGCTACTTTGGTATGAGAAAGTCTTACTCAGCGATGCTCGGGATAGAGACCTTGCAGCATGAACAACATTTACACACTCAAACACATACACATACACACACACACACGGCCAAGAGAGAGAAAGAGAGGGTGTTATCTCCCCACAAACACCCATAGCGAGGGCTCGTCAACCAATGAGGCACCCCACAACCACCTCGGGAGTTTGCTAGTGTGTGCGTTAGTGTGTGATCATGTTGTACATGCATTCGTAACAGTATTAATTATTAATCTGGCACATATACAGTAGGGAAAACACTCGGCTGGAATGCTTTAAAAGCTCATATCCTCACACTGTTGCATTAAATATTTACAACCGTAAATGAACTGATTAAAAACTTCAGGATATCGCGTAAAGCCAGCCAATCAGAACAGAGTTTGAGATTTGGCTCTTGGCATTTTTGTATGCAATAGGCAGTGTTCATTTTGTCCAAATGAAAAATACTGAAAATTCGGTTTGGTTTCATCAATAATAATGAATAATACTAATACCAAAAAACAGTTATTAGTTGTTGCCAGCAGGTTAATTACTCACCAAAACACTGTGAGTCATGAGATTATTAATAAGAATAGAAATATTTACACTTATAATACATTTTATAGAGATAAATAGATAGACAGACAGAGAGACAGACAAATAATTATAATACATCTTATATAATATATTATATAAAGTGTTAATTTTCCACTTTCATCTAAAAAATATTCATAAATTAATATTTACAGTAGGTACCATTTTAGTAAGTTTACATTTGACTACTTAATTATGTGAGAAAGGATATTACTGTCCAGAGGGAAAAAAACTACCTAAAAATGAACACTTTGGCAGCTGATCTGTGAACAGTCTGTAAACATGCCGTCTAACACTAAATCTGAATTATATGTGACAGGACTTGCTCTGGTTCGAAATAAAATAAAATAAAAACTAGCCAAAAGGTTTCAGCGAAGCTGCTTGAATAAGAGAGAGAGAGAGGACACAAATGAACTATAAGAGCAATGTCTAGACACACAGAAAGAGACAGAGAACAAGAAGCTTTCACATTACACAGTCAAGCTGAGCTGCTGTTTCTTTCTGTCAGTCTGAGCACAGTGAAGATGAAACACCTTCATCACCAGAGACAGAACACAAGCCCAAGCCCACTTGATAAGCTTTATATGGGCATATATCAGGCATGTGCTGACTTTAAGAGACACATCAAACATGTACAATCTTGAATCAAGCACATACACAAACACAATTCTCTTACAATTCAGACATGAAGGTGAAGCAAGATGAAGGATTTCAAGGACTGGAGACAAGAAGACAAGGAGAAGACGGAAATGGAAGTGTCAAGTTTCTCGCTACAGATACAGAAAATAGAGGTCATGACCAACTCTGGTAGAGGGACTAGTTATAAACATATACTTTAATCTTAAAACTTTAAACAACCATCTTTCTTTTCATCATTTAAATACATACTTTGTATACTGCTACAGGTATAAAAAGAGTAAGATCCATTGAGAAAAGTGGTCACCACTTTATCCAGAGTTGACTGGAGGACAAGGGAAGTTAACTTAAAGCTCAACACTTGTGTTTGTGTCTGTAGAGTAGAATGATAAATACAGATTGAGACAAAAGCATTTAATTTACCATGGTAAAAGTGCTGTTAGGAGCGGTAAACAGCAATATGGTTAAAGGCACTAATACTTGATAAATGATTACATTTATAACAACAAACTAAATAAATGTCAATAAATAGTTGTTCTTTTTCATATATGTCTCTCTCTCTATGTGTGTGTGTATATATATATATATATATACATATATATGTACACACACATACATTATTTTGCAGCATATCAGTAGAACACAAACTAAGATTTTTAACTCAAACCGTTGCCATCTATTAATCTTATAATGTAAATGGATGGGAATCACTTGCATAATATGACGTTTTTAGGACTGACACAATTCTGTTATTAGTCCCAATGTAGTATAAATCTGTAATTCTTTGACATTGACTGTACATCTTCAAAATGTGGCTCCAGAGCCAATTAATTCAAGCAAAAATGCAGAAAAAAAAACCTTAAGGCTCAAAAGGGCTCTAATCTTACTGGCTGACTGCTGTGTAATTTCTGGGAGTCGGGTACACAAGTTTTAGTGCTCCACTAGGCAACAAACTTGTGCTTACAAGGTAGTGAGCTGCTCCAATGAACACTTCTGAGGAAGAACTAGACAAAGGTTTTGGTAAAAATGTGTGGCCTTGCATCTACAATCACATTTAGTTTCACTTAGCTGTTTAATGCAGTTTGCTTTCAGAGTTAAATTTATGAGCTAATCAAGACTTTGGACACACATTCTAGCCACATTTTCACACAACTGTTTATTAATTTAGCATCACTGATTTCAAATGTACCTGCTGCGAAATGTGACATAAATCTAAAATAAACTGTGGCTGGTAATTTGACATGATCGCCAGACAGTCTCTTCCTGTCTAAGTGGAAGGTTTACGACCAGAAAAGGCTGCAAAGTAGACCAGATTTCATCTGACTCTGCAAGAGCACTAGGATGTAATTCACAAGGGTCAAATCCCTCTAAGACAAGTCTCACATGGCTATAAACAAAGCTTAACCAGTCTCTGGATCTCTTACACACATGTAGGAGACTGTAGGTGGGCTGTTTTCTTTTATCACCACATAATAGATGCCTGGGGGAACTAAACTCACTAAAGCAGCTCATGGAAAGACACACTTGTCATTCAATTAGCTTTTCTCAGTGTGTAAAAACATGCACACACACACACACACACACAAACACACACATACACACATCCTGAAGGACATGCTGAGGCTGATGTTTTTCTAATTAAGAGACACTGATGCATGACAACACACTGTGGTTGCATCTGAGTCAGTTTATTTTTACATAGAAAGCAGGGACCTGTAAACATTTTACTAAATGTGCGTCTATACTTCTCTATACTTCCCTGCTTTCATCACAAAATTGTTTTATTAGCAACATCTGTTAAGACCATCAATATTACCATTGCTCATGCATAGGGATAATGATTTGTATGGAAGCCTGTTTCTGCCACTGAATATATATATATATATATATATATGTCGGGTCTCATGGCTAAATCCGCAACTGACTCCAGCCTGTTTCTCCTGACAATATGTACCTTTCCACTTAACTGTTCTCCTGCTCCACACACACATACTGTACAGCGGAGCGATTTGAAGGATTGATGAATAGATCAAAAACAAAGCTGTAAAATAATGACAAAAGCACTGCTATATAAATATATAGGCTAATCTGTTTGTTAAGCATGTCTCTCTGTGAATGAGCATTGTTGTCATGTACTACATACTCAAGTATGCGCCGGCGTAGCTTAAAGTGCCAGGTTTCTCATTATCTGAAGACGTGAACACAAACACTGAAAGCCTCACTGAGAGAACGATTAATAATCCTTTCATCATTTTATTTGAGAAAACCACTGTCAAAAACAAATACATTCTGACGATCAAAGTTCTTCACTACAACCTGTTAAAATAAAAGTCTGCTTTTTAACTGGAAGAAATTGACAGAAATTACGATTGTACTATAATGTAGCCTACTTCTAAAATAATAATAATAATAATATTTTACATAAACATTTTTAAGGAATATATACTTTTTCCCCTCATGTTAATTTAGTAAATCTCTGTTGTGCAGCCCTTTGCGAAAACATAAGAGGAAAGGTTTTTTTAAAAAATAATTAAATTGTTACATTTTTATGCATTTTTATGCAGTATATTTGTATTAAATCATAAAAGTACAGAATCTATATACAGAAACCAGAATTTATTAATTTGTATGTATAATTCATGATTAATATAAGTTATTAAACTAATAAATAATCAGTGATTACATTTTCTTGTGTTTGATTAATAAAATTTGAATAAACGCATGCTTTCAAACATTTGTTCAACCAAAAAAAAAAAGTGAATTGTTTAATACCATATACAGTGAAACTGTATAACCGTGATATTTTCTGAGATGATTATCATACCGTGAAAATCTCATACCGTTAAAACCCTTATCTACAGTATATATTCTTGCAATTGTGAGTTTACATCTCACAATCCTGACTTTTCTTCTCTAACTTCTGAAGTCTTTTCTCAGAATTTTGTGAGTAACAAATGTGAGTAATAAAATCCAATTCTGAGGGGAAACATATTGACAATTTTTATATAAACAGAATTTATATCTCACAATTCTGAATTACACCCCGAAACGGCATGTTGTACAGTCAAAACTTGTCTTTTTGTGAATTTTTCCCCCCGCAATTCTAAAAAACTGAGAAAGAAAAGTCACAATTGAGAGATAGAAATTAAATTCTAGGAAAAAGTCAGAATAGTGAGTTTATATATCGCATTTCTGACTTTATTTCTCAAAATTGTGACAGTTCATACCACACAATTATGAGAAAAAAGTTAGAATTGCGAGAAAAAAAAATGTATTCTTTGGCAAAAAAACAGGTTTCCATAGATATTAACAAAATTTTAACCATAAGTATTAAACTTTAGCATGTAACTACTCCTGTACTGTTTGATATACAGACAAGAATGATACCTCAAATCATGTATTGACTTAAAATATCCTAGTAACCACCTCAAAAAAATAGCAAACACCCAAAACACCCTATCAACCATCTGAAACACATTTGAATAGTGAGCACCTCTCAGTTTCTACAGAACATCTAAAAAATACTTTTTCCTCTTTATAACCCATGAATGAACATAAACTTTAAAACCTAATCAAATGACATACTGAAAATAAGGAATTATGATTTTTTATTTATTTATTTATTTTATTTTTTTATTTGCACAATATGATAACTCCATGAATTTTACAGTGCGTTACATGTGCAAGAAGCACAAATGCCATTGTCAACTAATGTAAAATTCATATGAGCCCTTAAATGTTTGTGCCTTCCAAAAACAACAGGTCTGCCTTTTTAATGGGAATTCACATTTATCTTTGGGAATTTATGAGTCTTTGTTCACTGTCCGGAAATAAGTATTTACTTTAAATGTGATTACAAACAATTGGATGAGTAGAAATATGGCATTAAGTATACTTTAGCAAAATCATAGCTTCTTAAATATGACATTTACAGTGACTATAAGTGTCAAAAAGCTCATGGGTGTTGACATAACCCCCTCAATATGTGTGCTTGTGAGACTGTTAAAGCCGGATGGGATGGCACAGTGACAGGGCTCAGCTGGGCGCGTGAGGACGACCAACACACAGGGAAAAAATTAGATTTTTGCGTCTGTCGTTCAAGCCCGCTGTGCTACCACAGGCCATTTGGGAACAAAAAGCAAATAAACAAGAGGGAAAAATTCGATTGAGACGGGGAGCGTGACAGACGGGAACAGACGGAGGGATGAAGGAAAATAAAAAATGTGAGTAATATGGAAAGATGGAAGGCATTTTTTTTTACCGCGTGTTCTGCTTCAGTGCTTTACTAGCCTGAGCTAAAAGACTGTATTCTCAAACCTGTCACACTGAGAAATGGGCAAACACTCAGACACAAATGCATTTTATGCCAGCTCACCCAAAGAATCATCATTTACTCACTGTCATGTCGTTCCAAACCTGTATGACTTTCACAATAGAAGATATTTTGAAGAATGGATGCTCCATTCCACCCAATTATGATGAGCATGAATAGAGGTTTTATAAAGGATGCAAAAGCTTCATAAAAATGGCTGTAAGACCTGTGCACTGCATTCTGTGCCTTTTAATATCACACCATAGCTTTAGGGTTTGGTTACTTGTTCTTGCTTCCACTCGAGCATTAGATGCTAATGAGGACATTCTGAAATCATGCTGGAGAACACGATCATCAGGTTTCGCCGCATCTTAGTGCAAGTATGATACCACAAACTTGCAATGTGTTGGCCAAGCATTGGCATTTGTGTGTTCTTACAGAGACTGTATTTCCGCCGAATGCTTTAGAGTTTCTCTGTCCTCAGAAGAAATTCAGCTGTGCACGTGTGTCTTCAGGGAATACTGCCATCTGAACAGAAGTGTGTGGATACATGAGGGATGCATGTTAAAGTGAGTGTGCAAGAGCGGAAAAACTGTATGACAGATCTCAAGACGTGTGAAAGTGTGTGTGCTTGTGCCTTGTTCACCAGACTAGTCTTAAATCAATGTCTTTCACTTAAAAGACATCAAACCCAAGGAGCAGTGTATGTGTGTGGATAGTATGTGTTTTTGTGTGTCAGTGCTGTATTTGTCAAAGCTGACCCCACAGTCTGCACTGAATCACCCACACTTCTTGACCTGCTTACAGAAATCACACCGGCAAACACAAGCATCGCAGAGCTAGGGCTGACGGAGAGGGTTACTGCTCGGCATTGTGTTCAAAATCTCATTCAAAAATATTCCATAAAGATTGTACATAAAGAATTATTAATTCAATTAGCTATTTTCAAAGATACCTCTCTGAACTAAAATGTGCAACTAATATACACTAAAAGTTTGGCATAATTAGTTTTTTTTATATATTTCTGAAAGTTCAGGCTGCATTTATTTGATCAAAAATGCAGTTAAGCAATAATATTGTGAAATATTATAATAATTTAAATAACTTTTCCATTTTAATATATTTTAAAGTGCTTTTGCTGTACTGACAAAACCTGATAATCTTGTTCTCCAGTTTGATTTAAAAAATTTCACAAGAACATCTAGATCTAGTTAAAGCAAGAACATCTGAGGAGTTCACAAGGTCAGTGTCCCAAATTTGGTTATTTGATCAGAGACAAAGAAATGTGCCGAACATTAAATAATCTGATGGTATTTTATTTAATGTATCTTTGAAAAAAAAAAATTATATACAGTAACTTTAAAGAATAAGTCAGTAGTTAAGTGTAACACATTTGGTTATTTATTACATGAAAATTAAATATGTTAAAAAACCTAATACATTGAAAAATGTATGCAATGAACACTATAGCTTTGGAGCAAACCTTAGAGAGCAGCATCATTTACAGTAGTCTATAATGCAGCTATTTTCTAAAGTAGCCAACTGAAATGAAGCCCCATAATCACTGATTTAAAATGCAAATAGAGCTCCACCAACATGAGAAACATGAGAAACAAGCTTACAGATTATCTCATATGCAAAATATATATATATATATTGTTTTAGTTTTTTTTTTTCAATTATCATACAGTTCACATTTAATCCTAAAACAACAGTTTTGTAAAATAACAAATTAATACATAATATGGAATCAAATATTTATTGTAATCTATCTCTGAACATTTTCAGTCCAGTGCAGCCCAGTCTTGTACCAGTGCACTAAGGGATTGCTGTATTCCTGGAGGAAAGAGAGGAGGCGGATAAAGGGACCGGGGAAGAGAAATGAAAAGAAAAGGTGATGGACACGTGAAGAAAGAGCAGTCTCAATTTCAGATGCAATTAAAGTCTCTCCACTCTTTACGGATAAGTTTAAGAGCTTCCATCAGCTAACTTCAACTCTAACATCAATCAAGACCTTCTGTCTGACACACACTTGTTCCCATGTGTGTCAGGGTGTAAATTACTGTGCTAACATCTTATATGAGGCTGTCATCTTTAACTCATAGTCAACACAGAAAATGACTCAAGCTGAAGGCAAAAGTCTTGAGATGAATGTTGAGTGAGATGTTAAGGTGAACCCAAAGACTTTGATGACTACAGAAGCTTACATGAAGGTAAAGCAGCACAAAAGAATTAATAAAAATAAAAAACACCATGGAATATGGTGACCCATACTCAGAATTCATGCTCTGCATTTAACCCATCCAAAGTGCACACACACACCATGAACACACACGCGGAGCAGTGGGCAGCCAATTTATGCTGCGGCGCCAGGAAAGCAGTTAGGGGATCCAATGCCTTGCTCAAGGGCACCTAAGACATGGTATTGCCAGCCCGAGATTCGAACCCACAACCCTATGGTTAAGAGTCAAACTCTCTAACCACTAGGCCATGACTTCCCCTGAGACTCCATCATCTTATGAAAACATCACAATAATCCAAAAGTAATCTACATGACTCCGGTACAGTTAAAATCTGTGTATTTGTAAGAAACAAATTCAACATTGAAGCCTTTTGACTTTAAACCATTGCTTTCTGGACAAAATATCAGTCCATAATCCATAATTTCACTTCCTCCAGTGAAAAAGTCCATCCCCTGTTGTCCTCTCACATCAGAATCCAACAACATATTTGTTCAGAAGTGTTTGGGGCTATTTTCACTTATTTACAGTGCTTTATTTGTGCATATTTCTCTCCTGATTCAGATGAGAAGACCTTTTCCATGGAGAAAGCAATATTATAGGTAGATGACATATTTTAGCTGAAAGCAACAATTTGAAGTAAAAAAAAAAAACTGATTGAGGAATTTATTACAAACACACAGCTTGAAGTTGACTCGCATGCGGATTATTATGGTGTTTTTATCAGCTGTTTGGACTCTCATTCTGACGGCACCCATTCACTGCAGAGGATTCATTGGTGAGTAAGTGATGTAATGATACATTTCTCCAAATCTGTTCACAAATTCAGCTTTGGCTTTCAGAATCCTGGTAGTGGCCTTGATAAAGACCATCAGTCACCCATAACTGACAACGGTGACAAGATATTTGCACAAATACATTCGAGTCAGTTTGGTTGAGAGTCCAAACTACAAAGTTTTTCTCTCCTCACAGGCACTCTGTATAGAGCAGGAAATTACAGCTCAATCTACTGTACACATGAGAGAACTGCTGGACTACATCAACATGTACACACATATAAAAACATGTCCAAATATACAGCAAAAATAATGCTGAAAGGTAAGAAATACACAACCTACCTGCAATTTTCATGACACAATCTCTTGAGGATCATCTTGTGGAACCCAAATTGCCCCAAATGATTGCTCCCCACTCTTCCTGCTGGACTGAGTTCATATTATTTTAATATGAGTCTGAACCGCGGTTCACTTGCGTCATCAAGCCAGCAGCTGTTTACCACGTTGCTTAGTAACGACGGCACATTAAAAGGCAGCAAATGCATAACATTACTCTATGCACTTTTATATATTTATATTTTAGAACCGTTCGTTTTGTTTACAAAGCTTCTGTACACAAGCACACATTTTCATCAAACATTACATCATTAATAGCGGTTCACTTCCGCGATTTGGTACGATTTCGTTCACATCAGCAGCGAATTGGACCAGAGTTCACATGAACTGTTTCCCAGACCACCGTTTTTTAAGTGGACTCAGGTACAGTTCGTGGGTGCACTCCCGAGTTTGGAAGACACCGTTCACATCATCCAAACTAACCGATCTCTGACGATCTTCAATCGAACCCGGGTGTGCACCAAAAGTGCTAGTGTGAAAACACCCTTACTTCCTTTAATGAGGACAAATTGTAAAAAAAAAATCTTTTTTAAACAATTCTCTCTTTAAATAAATAAACAGTAGTATTGAATTTTCAGCATCATTACTCCATTATCAAGGTTAGAAACCATTGTGCTGCTTCATATTTTGTGGAAATGGTGAGACATTTTTCAGGATTCTTTGATGATAGTATATTGATGAAAAGTATTTGTTTTAAAAAAATGTAAACTATAACATTACAAATGTATTTACTGCACTTTTGATCAGTTTAATGTGCTTTTTTGAATAAAAGTAGAGATATTTTAAATTGTAATAATTCACACTTTTACTTTTTTGATTAAGTAAATGCAGACTTTGATAACATCCTTCCTTCAAGAGATTTCTTTCCAAAACCTCTTGCCCACCGACTACAAACATTTTAATAGCAGTGTTTACACATGGATCAGCTTTTCAGAACGTTCCATGTGTCATGGCTTCAGATGGAAAAGAAAGCTCCACTTCAAGCACAAAGGAAAGTGCAAATGCTTGGAGCAGCACAGATCTCAGTTGAGGTCTGCTCTCAGTGTCATATGCACATCAATCCCAGAGTCCACCGGGGACGGCTCCCTTCACCTGCTCAGATGAATGCAGAACACACCTGAATAACAAGCTCCAGACGTTCAATCCTAAAACCCAGCTCTAATTTGAGTGAATTGTGTGAATGTGCTGGGAGACTCTGCGATAGACATGCTAGTGCAGGTTGGGTTTGAATGAGCTAAAAATAGCATCGGAAGAACGTGAGACGCCTCCGCAAACTAAGCCCCCCATTTCCATCTCTGCTGTGATGGATGGCATCGTCTTGCCGAGCAAACGTGTGTGCCAGAAGAGGGGGCAAGATGCCTTCTGAAGCACAGAGGATTGTGGAGACAGACCGAGAGAACATAGGAGACTTGGATGTCTCGATGTAGCGATGACAGCGTAAGAAAAGGAAGCGAAACGATCAAACAGAAAGTGTGAAAGAAAAAGACGATCCTCATGAAGTGACACTGTTGAACGCTGTGAGTGAAAAGCATATTTATGACCACGCATCACTCCTGCATGCACGCTGTTGTGTTAGAAATGCATCCATCACCTCTATTTAAGTATACAGTGACAGAAAAAAGGAAAGAAAGAGTATGAGATGGATATCAGGCTCTTTATGTAGTTTAGATCGCCTGCTGCGGCTGAGGTGAACGGCTAATCTCTTCTGTTGAGTTCCAAACAAAAGCCGCTCTCAATTAATGGCCTTTATTAAGTAGCAGGGCAGCCGACATGGGGCTAATATGCTCACAACTCAATGCTAATAATGCCAACCCCAAAATAATCAGATCCCGAGATGTGAGTCCAGGACAAGCATTAGATCGGACAGCAGCAGTCAGCCACAAGTATTCTAGAGAGTCTGCCGTCTCAGACCCATCATTCTGTCTCAAGCTCGGATGATGCTGTCTCGCCTCAGTAACATCACACATCAATCTGGAACACAACATCAACACTGAATCCAAATACCTGCCACTTGTTTCCAGGTGGTTTTGTTGGCTATGCTGCTATTCACTGTTAGACTAAATGAAATCAAAATTAATCATACATACACATATTTTCCTCATATATGTCCAGAAGAGAAAGAAAGTGTAACTCTTCACTTCTGAAACACACAAGAACCACTCTTCACTTCTCTGCTCATGTAATCAAAGTTGAGTGGGTGGGGGACATGAATATAAGTCATATATTAATATCATACTTGTAAATTCATCAACCTATCAAAACCTGTAGGACAAAAATCAATCACAGGCCTATTGGTACAAGATTTGGGGGATAATTTTTTTTTTCTTCTGATAAACATTGTGATTTAAATTGCAAAAAAAAAAAAAGTAAATAAATTGTAAAAATAAATTAGAAAATGATATATATATATGCCTATAATACTAAAATTATTGCTGTATAATAAATAAAAATATTAACACAATGAGAAGTATAACTATTTTAACATTTTACTGTGAAATAAAAAATAAGTATTTAACAAAATAATAATAATGATTTAATTTCACGTTACAACTGTAAATGACAATGACAATATTAATATTTATTTATATATATAATGTGTTTTATTATTTATTTATTTTTTTGAAACATCAAACCATTGCGCTTTTATTTTAGCAGAAAACCGCAGGAAGTCCTGAAAGTTATAAGCACTTATCCTGAGTAGAAATGCACAATATATATCTGAACCCATGCAGAGATCTGTTGGTGTGTAGTAGAATTTACTGAAAACAGTGGATCATCAGCTGCTAGCGTGTAAAAGAACTCAGTGCTGCGCTTCACTCTGAGACACAAAGTGCTTATATATTATTTAATGAAATCACAGTCTTTCTGATTTGAGAATCCCACTAAAATATAACGCAATTTCAGCTAATTCCGATTAATCATGAACCTCTCTACATTACTTCCCACTGAAAACTCAAAAATCACATTAAGGAAGTTAAATGTGCTGAGAATGCTACTCCTTGTTTTAAACACTCATTAGACATCATCCGCAGAGAAAGGCCAGGTGGACTGTAAGATGTGTTTTACAGCTGTCACTGTGTTCTGCGTCCATTCTGTGCCATGCATGCCATCTGTCAACAGGAGATCTGGGACCAAGAACCTGATTACCAGAGCATTACAAACATGTACAATCATCAAATCACACGGGGCGCTACTAAAATTGACACTTAACTGGTTCAAAATCCAATATTATACGCTTTTTCCCGGTCAGAATATATATCACAAAACTACAGTACCCCACACATGACATGCAGGAAAAAATATATATAGAACAGGGCCATGAATTAAGTATTTGTTCCCAAAACGTGTTTATTTGTGGCCACAATTTACTATTTCAAGTCAAGTCAAGTTGAGCTTTATTGTCATTCGAGACCTCACTCGTACGATTTTATACGACCCCAGTGACGGTTAGGTTTAGGGTCGGGGTTAGGTTTAGGTCATTCGTACAAATTCATACGAATTGTGCAACTCGTAAAATACGTATGATTTGGCAACAATCGTATGAAATTTGTACGACTTTGGTCGTACAAATTCGTACGAATAAGCCACCTTGTGAAAAATGTACGAATTGCCGTGAGATCGGGTTGACAATACAGACATGAATAAAATCAATTCATTTAATCGTTTTTATTAAATCAAAAGGAGGGAACGAATTAGTACAGTGTGGCTATGATTTACTAAAATCAAGGGAACCAATCAGTAGCTACAGATGAACAAGTCATGAGAACAAGCATTTTGTGTAGCGTTTGATATAAGTCATTAGCGACACACACACACACACAAAAAAAAGACGGTATATAACAATGCATAAAACTCTAGAGAACACATTAAAATTCCACAAACTGCTCATTTCTATACTCCGGAACAATGTGGCATATTGGTAAAAGCTCAAGATTGAGCCATTGAAAGGAATGAGATAGTCGTCGTCGCTCTTCTGACATAGTCTAGATGACTTGTGAACTTTATTCCAAGTATTCTAAAGTCAGATGATAGCTTTATGTGAGAAAAAGACCGAAATTTATGATGATGTCTGCTGAAAATTGCTCTAATGCTACTCATGCTTGCCAAACAACAACAACTATTCACACAAAGCTTCTGGCTCCAAAAGATTATATAGTGCACAAGTTACTTTGACTACTTAGTACTCTCAGGTGACTGTATGTATTTGAGCAGCACAGCTCAGCCGGGTAACAACCTGAATGAACTCATGCCAAACATCTCTGTGAGTGGGATTGGCAGTCAGTATGAAACCAATAAGGAGACAGTTCACCCGAAATGAAAATTCTGTCATCATTTACTCACCCTCATGCCGTTCCAAACCGGTATCATTTTATTTCTTCTGTGGAACATAATAGAAGAAATATTGCAGAATGTCAAGAGTGTTCTTTTTCATAATGCAGACTGTCAAGCTAGAAAAATGATCATCATAACGGCAGTGCACTATATTCCAAATCTGAACTGAAGCCATCTTTGTTTGAGGAACACTCCAAAATACGAGTAATTATTTACTGAAAATCACCCGAGTGTAGCCCTCAAATCACATTCAATTCAAATACGGCATGTCAAGAAGTTCGACGTCACTGATGTCAGGAGTCATTCATGACAAATCTAGCACAACGAATCTTAACGCAGGAGGTTTGAGAATTTCTTAAACTACTTGATTAATTAAATTTCACACAAAGACTTATAATGTGGCACATGAGTCATATGGACTGCTTTTATGTGGCTTTTTAGCATCTTGTGGAGCCAAACAACCACAGTCCCCATTAAGTCCCCAATATGTCTTCTTTTGTGTTCCACAGAAGAAAGAAAGTCAAAAGGGATGGGAACGACATGAGGGTGAGGAAAAAAAAGATAAAAGGATTTTTTTTTTTGAGGGAACTCTTCCTTTAAGCAAAACCAATATGTGAAAAAAGGAAAAGCTGAAGAAATGAACATCATTTCTCTTCGGGAATAGAAGCAGATGAAGAGTGCACAAACCTACACGTGTACAGACAAACTTTCATCTGTAGTCTACTGTACTGCGTAACATTTTTCCCTGTAGGTCCCTGTAGTCTGTAAGTACATCACAGGTGTCCCCCTGCGATTAACGTCAGGGAATAGGGCTTTTGTCACACTTTGAAATCCTTAACCGGAACCCTCCGGAGACATGTGCTCTTCTCTGCATATCAGTTTTTCTCCACCTTTTCCTAGCCTTCTTTGTATTTCTCTTTTCTTCCTATTTCTCTCTTTTTTATTAATAGACACAGTCTTTTGGAACATTCACAAGACAAACTGTAAGCAGAGGCGACATTAATGCAAGGCGAGGAATTTGCTAAACGAGTGCAACCAAACCTTCACAATACACAAGGCAGATCCAACTCTTCAGGTATAAACCTTTCAGAAATGATTCAATCGTGACTGTTATTTCAGAATGGACAGTTTTATTTCAGAACATACTAAAGTTATTTTTCTATCTATAAAATAAAAGCTTGTGATAACCAGCTTTCAGAAAGGATTTTTTTTAAACATGATGCCCATAGTAAGAAACTATACTTTCAAATAAGAAACAAAACATGCATAAGCAAATAATTAAATAAATAAAACCCTTGTGCTTTCACCACTGCATCGCGCAAGTAAATGAATAAATGCAAGGAAAAAACTGCACATAAATAAAATCATAAATAGATACTTTTAAACAATAATAAAATAAGCTTGTATAAATACATGAATAAATAATCAAGCAAGCCTGAGCTTTTTTCACTACACTAGATTTTTGATAATCTGAAAGCTTGAAGATTTGACTGTTGAAAATTCACTTGGTTGGACACACATAATCATACACTTATCCACATGAGGTCCAACAGTTTACAATGTCAAAACACTGAAGGATTCTAAAAGCAGTGTGGAGGCCATCATTGTCAAATGTAAGACAATTCAAACCCCAAAGACTGGTTATCCATTCAATAAGGACCCTGGCCGCTCCTGTTTACTAAACTTATGCCAGAACCTAGTCTTTGCCAACTGGCATTTCTAGGGCTTTGCGAAGCCTAAAGAAAAGGTTCCCAGATCTGATGAGAGAAACAATGCCAAGCACTGCTTCTGATGAAATGCTAAAACCATAAAGTCATGCAGGTTCATGGAGCAGGAAGCTTTTTATTAGGGGTGTTACCACACTTAAAAAAAAAATAAAAAAAATAAAACACCTTGAGAGGGAACGTAACATTGTTATAGAACATTGTTGTGAATAATGCCTACTCATAAGCTATTTCAGAAATGGTGACAAAAACTTGATTATTCAAAAATAATATAATTTAAATAAACAAATATTTGAATATTAATTTTTTATTAGCCCAGATATTCTAATTAATGCCTATTCTTTCTTTTTATGGGCTATAAAATGAGTTTGCTCATCTAAAGGAGCTAATTGAATGGAACAAAACTCAAAGAAATCTGCAATGAAAAAAAAAACAAAAAACACCCAGACTACGTCAATGAGCCATGCTTAATGGACAGTTTTCTGGACATCTCTAATTGGCACAAAGCCGAGATTTAAACCCCACAGAAAATGTGTTCAGAGACCTGAAGATAACAGTTCAGAGATGATCCACAAAGCATCTGCATGGAGCACACAGGAATAACTGACCAAATCCAATAGACGCACAGAATATAGTAATCACTGCCAAAGGGAGCACTGCAAGAGATGATCAAAGATCCTGAATATAGACGTCAATGGAAGATTTTAAAGTGCAAATTTATTTATTTTTTTAATTGAAGATAAAAGATAAAGTTTTACAACATTTTTTATTATGTCCATGGAAAACAGAATCATTTTCAGGTGAATTGGGATATTTTACACATCACAACTCTTTTTAATATCTGTTTTAATAAATGTTTCTCATAAATAGCAATGAGATAAACTGGAGAGCAAACGGATACTTAAGGTTTACCTCCTGGGAAAACGTGTCCGTGAATCTCACGTGTCTCTTCTAGAGATCTCAAAACTGTTTCAAAATATCTCAATATGATTTCAAATAATTCTCATGAAATCCTTTCAAGAGCAAATAACCTGAATATTATTTAAAATATTGAATGAATGAGGCATTTATATAGTGCTTTAGTGTGTACTACTGTACACTTCACAACCATAGAGCTTTACATCCTTATTAATCATATCATATTATATGATTCCTATTTAAAACACTACCTGCTCTAAATTGTCTCATATGTGACAAAGTTAACGCATAAACAGAACTGAGACTATATATCTGTAACTAAGAAAGAGCGATACAATTTGAGCAATTTGAGCAAATAATACTTTCCTCTGAACATAGTGATCAAAAGTTGGAGGTTTAAAAACTGGGGTCCCTCATGGGTGAATGTTCAGTAAATAAAGTAAAAAATTAAAAATAAATAAATTGCATAATAAGATGGCTAAAGACTTGTGTTGGGAAGGTCATTCTACCAGCAGGGAACTGTTAAGGTAAGCTTCAGTGAAAGTGATTTTGTGCCTCTTTGGGATGGTAGGCTACTACAAAGCACTGTTCACTTGCAGAACGCAAGCTTCTGGAGGGCACAAGGGTCTGAATTACTGAATTTATAGGTAAAGGGGTGCAGAGCCAGTGGCTGTTTAATAGACAAACATCAATGTCTTAAATTTTATGTGAGCAGATATTGAAAGCCAGTGAAATTTGATAAACTGAGGTGTGACATTATTAGAGGTGTATTATTATTAACAATAATATAAAAAACAAATTAAATAAAACAGATCAACATGAATCAAATCTTATGTATTACACAAACTTTATTATATAAGAAAATTAAGCATTATAATTTAGGAAGGGGGTTTCTTACAAGAGAGGACCAACATACTTGGCTTTCCTTGAGACCAAAAGTTTGAAATCCCCTGACATAACAAAACCTACACCAAAGACCCCTTGAAAAAAAAGTGCTTGAAATTCTCAGAGTGCCACGTGTTCTCAGGAGCTGGATGTGGGCATATGAGAACAGAGATTGCAATCTGATATTATTTATTTGGATTATAATGCTCCCAAAGATACTATCAGGATTTAGCGAGTGGCGGTGGGATGGGCCAGTGAAAATCTGGCATTTAACACATTCTCTCATTCACCTCTCATTATTAACACAGAGATTTGGGCCCTGCTAAAGGACAGCACTCGTTAACACTACGGCTTTCTGCTTTTAATGAAGCTCTGACACATAGCCACACACATACACACTCACATGCAACCACAAATCCATACTAATGCATGCATGGTCACAAATAAACACTCATATAGCGCCGAGAGCGAGGGTGAAAGATTCGAGGAGAAACACATTTCTGACTGGCAGAATGAGCCATTGATATGTTGCTCACTCATTCTACTGCAGTTACTCACTTCACAGGCACCGAATGCATTGAAGGACTCAACCAAACAGGCTGAGATACATGCAGCAAGCTTTCTTAAAACCAACCAATCAGCTCCACCAACATCAGCTCCACCTCAATCCAAACAATTAAACCTCATACTGGAACCCGAACAAATGGGCAAGGACCATCCAACAGAAATAAACCCACCCACTCGGAGCTACTAATGAATAACAAGTTGCTGTTGGTCACTAGTAGGTGATGCTACTGGACTGTCACATTCATCTGTGTCAGGATCACGTGAACTTCATTGTTTAAACATTTGCTCAGCGTAAACACTATTAAATACATTGTATGGGTCAAAATGATTGATTTTTCTTTTATGCCAAAAATCTTTAGTTTTCTTATGACTGGTATTGTTGTCCAGGGTCACATGTGCATTTTTGTAATTGCTGTAATTGTGCTTATCAACATTTTATACACTTTTATTAGCCCAACTATATCCAAGCTATAATTAAAGTGTGGAAATTGCATTTGAAATCAGGCATAAATATATATTAGAATATACAACCAACCATAAGTTACAGCACTATTGGTACATTTTGAGATGCTCACGGTGATTGGCTGGTAGCTGCATATTGTTTGCATGAAGCAAGTTATAAAGCATTTCATATCTTTTTGAGGTTCTCACCTCATGCTCCACACTGCTGTCAATCACACAATCACAGGTCAGCTCCAAGGGGGTGTGGTCTGGCTAGTTAGCATGGCTCTGTTAGCACCTGCTAGTAAAATTAGCCGTGTAGCAAATTTTTTTTTTTAATATATTTTTACACAAAACATGTACTAACATTCAAAGGTTTCGGGGTTAGTGAGATTTTTTTGCAAGAATTGTTTTTTAGCAAGCATGCATTAAATTAAATCAAAAGTGACAGTAAAGACTTCAAAACTGATACAAATACTTCCAAAAAAAATAAATGTTGTTCTTTTCTAATAAAAAAAATGGTTTCTTCAAAAAAATTGAGCACCACAACTGTTTTCAACACTGATAATAATAAGAGCAAATCAGCATATCAGAATGATTTCTGAAGGAACATTTGACACTGAAGACTGGAGTAATGACTGCTGAAAATTCAGCTTTGCATCACAAGAATAAATGATTTTTTTTTTTAATACATTCAAACTAAATTTAATTTTTAGATTGAAATAATTTTTGATAATATTACTGTTTTTACTGCATTTTTTATTCAAAAAAAGAAGAATTGGTGACCATAGGAGACTTTGTTCATGAACATAAAAAAGTCTTACCGACAGCAAACTTTTGAAAGCTAGTGTACCACACATAATTGTATTGGGAATGCTAATGGATAGCTGTCCCCCGGTACTACAGACAACAAATTGAAAACCAACACTCACTTGTCCAGTCATGCATCAAAATCACCAAATCTCACCAAAATCAAATGACTTCCAGTCCCTCCAAATCATGTTTAAACAACATTAACACCTCCAAACTAACCTCAGGTCAGAAAAAGAAATGAAAGCCATGCTTATATGCAATCAAAGTTCAAGCACACCTCCAGATCCTGGCTTCAGTGTGTGCAAAACTGATAATAAAAAATAAATAAATAATAATAATAATAATATTCCACCTGCAACTGTAACACCTGTCTCTGTCCAAAAGGAACAGGTGAGTAACTGCACTTCAGCACTTCAGCACTGCGCTCTCATATCCATCAGCACCATATGTCGCTCCAGAGGGCCCTGGGGACACGGTACAATTCACTGCAACACAACTGACAAGTCTGACAGCCTCGTGACAGGCAGGAAAAAGTCCCTGTGAATTACAGTAAGGCGCCGATAACCCACCCATCACTGTATCTACCTTTGATTTTCCATCTCTCTCCAAGTGGCCAGTTTTCAAAGTCCGTCGCAGTTACACTAATGAAGACGGGTTGCATTCAAGAGCAAAAAGAGCGAAGAAGATAAAAAAGGTACAAAAAGAAAGAGAACAATCAAGTGCATGCTTGAAAAAGAAGAGAACAGGCAATAAAAGACAGAGAGAGAGAGAGAGAGAGAGAGAGAGAGAGAGAGTTTGGAGCACTGACGGAACTCACCGTTTGCTGCAGGTCAGGGATGCCTATGCGGACCACCAGTGTGTTGCCCTGGGGTTCCTCCATGGGGCCGGCCGGCGCTCGGCAAACGTCGGCGTGCGGAGAGCGGGATATGTCCCCCCGGCTGGTGCTGGAGAGGTGGCGGGGAAGAGGCTGCGCAGGGCGAGAGTAGATGAGGAGAGGGAGAGAGAGAGGCAGTGAGAGAGGGAGAGAGAAGGGGGGCTCAGACGGGAGTTCAGGCTGATGCTGTGGACGATCTCTGGGCTGGGAAGGCTCATGTTTGCCCGAGCCCGCACTCACAAGCATGCTCTGTGTGTGTGGAGCTCTGACTGCATAGTGCCTCCCTCATGCATCCGCACACACACACACACACACACACACACAGGGAGCTGCTTGCACACGCACCAGCGCAGAGAGAGAAAGAGAGAAAGAGGGGAGGGGAGATGCAAGAGAGGATCAGAGAGAGAGAGAGAGAGGGAGAGAGAGAGGTTAGATGTGTACTGTGATTAAGCATTTCAAGCATCAAACCTGTAGGCTATACTGCTGGTTTAACACATTTATTAATAAACAATAAAACCGACTACAACATCAGCATTAAATAATGCATAATAATCAGATTAGCTCACAAAACAATTCTAATGATCTTATATTGACTATTTATTATTGCAACAGCTCTCTTGTTTCTTTTCTGGAGTCATATTTATATTTATTTATTAAATCAATTAGGGATGCACGATAATATCGGCACAACATCGGTATCGGCCGATAAAAGCTTAAAATGACCATCATCGGTATCGGCCGATATGAATATTTCTGCCGATGAGCCAAACCGATATTCTCCAAGTGAAATAATTGGCCTGTTTTTCAGATGTGAATGTCTGTCTACATTTGTAAAATAATACATTTATGGTAGAATCAGTACAGAAGAGATACATGGATTTCTCTTCAGTAAAATTAAAGTTTAAATATATCAGGCGAAAAATTTGTAAATAAATCGATATCGGTATCGGCATCGGCCAAAATTATTTTGAAAATATCGGCATATCGAATATCGGCCAAAATCCAATATCGTGCATCCCTAAAATCAATATTTGTGACCCTGGACCACAAAACCTTTGACCTTTGAAGTGTCAAATACATCATATGAGAGCTGAATAAATAAGCTTTCCATGGATGTATGGTTTATTAGGATTGGACAATATTTGGCCGATATACAACTATTTAAAAATCTGGAATCTGAGGATGCAAAAAAAAATCGAAAAACTGAGAAAATCACCTTTAAATTTGTCCAAATGAAGCTCTTAGCAATGCATATTACTAATCAAAAATTAAGTTTTGATATATTTAATCGATAAATGGCCATATACGTTATACGTTTTTACAAAATATACTCCTCCATTGTTGATATACCATACATCGGTACATCGGTTTATTTGATCAAAAATTCAGTCAAAACAATTATTATGAAATATTATTAATAAATTTTAATTCTAATATTTTATTATATTTTATTTATATATAATTTAAAATGTTATGTATTCCTGTGATGCAAATCTGAATTTTCAGCACCATGATCCTTCAGAAATCATTCTTATCTTTTTCTAATTTAAACATTTCTTATCACTATCAGTGTTTGAGCTGCTTAAAATTTTTGTGACAAACCATGTTACTTTTTATATTCTCTGATAAATATAATGTTCCTTTATAACATAATATATGTCTTTACTGTCACTTCTGATCAGTGTGTCCTTATTGACAAAGTATTTATTTATTTATTTCAAAATAGTAATTTATTTATTTCTTACCCCAATAATAACTATATAAATATTTGCGGTCAGTATTTTATTTTATTTTAGAGACTTAAAATTCTTAAAGAATTTCTGAAATATGAAAGCAAAGGTAAGGAATCCGTGGAGTATAATGCTGGGTAAACAACACATTTCTGAATGAACAATAAAAACAATTACAGCACCATCATTAAATACCACAAAACAATGACATTCAGGGTTTACATTTTTGATAAATTGCCAGAATTAAAGTGTAAAATGACAAGAGGGTGATTTTGAGCAGGAAAGGCAAACCTGAGGCCTGTAACTCACAATTATTCAAAACGATGATATCAGATACACAGAGAATGACCTAATAAATCTAATACATGATAACTTACAGAGTTTCAGAGTAAAAACAGAAGTGGATGAGTGAAAGAGAGGCTGCTGAACTGCTATATTGATTTCAAGCAAATATTGCCTTCACAGTCCACAGCAAAGCATCAGCTACCAACACTATCTGACAAAGTTTGATGTGTTCACACATCGGTGAGTGTCATCTCACGCTGTAGGGTGTGCATGTGTGTATCTGTGAGCGTAAATCAACATTTTATCAGGTTGACTGAATACTAAGCAGCATCACTAAAGCAGTGCTGCCGCATAACATCACAAAACACATGGACCAATAAATGCTCCAAATACAGTATAACACACAAACTCACTAATGCTAAAGGCCCTGTGTTCAAGTCAGATTTTCATGCATATTTGAGGCTTGCATAATGTAATACAATTCTTTTAAATAATAATGAATCCATGCAATCTAGTGCAAAATGCACTGAAAGAGTACTATAACTGCACATATACTGTATGCAAAAGCAAGTTAATGCATACAAATACATGGCTCTATCAGCCTGCTCCCCCATCAGCATTCAACCAAATTCAGACAAACCTGACAAAAGCCTGACATGTCATCAGGACAGAGTACAGATACAGAACAGTTATGGATTGACCACAGGGATCCCCTCCCTCCCTCCCTCCCGCTCCCGTCCATCACTGTGATGTCACACTGACTCCTGCTCTCATTTGCTCACATGCCCTCATCTTTTATCTCTGTGGGCCAGAATCTGATTGACTCCCATGTCATTGTTCCACTTTATTATGCCGTCCATCACAATCTCATCCATTCCCTTGACACATTTTCCCTTAGTCTCTTTCTCATTCCTTTGAATTTGTCTTGTTCGGTAGCATAATTGCATGTCTAAGGCTTTCTTGCGTTAATACTCATGGGCATATTGTTTTTTAAACTTTCATTTTCCAGTGAGAACTGGGCTGTATGGGTTAGGGTTAGGGTTTAACCTCTGTGGGAGGTTAAATAAGCAGTTTGAACCACTATTCAACTTTAAAGAACTTATGGTCCTCTATAAAGGCAGCTCTGTATTTTCTTGCATACTTCCTGAAACAAAAAGGTAAATATAATATTATAGAGACAATATGCTGTTTGCAAAATTACAAGATTTACATGAACCAAGAGCTTTGGAATAGCCAGGACAATTTTTAATATAACTCCAAGTAAAAGTCAAATTTTCATTTTGGGTGAACTAACCCTTTAATCTGAAAATCATCTTCACATGCACACACGCACACACTAACCCTAAATGATGGCACTTATGATAAAATATCACATTTAAAAACATATATAATCATATATATGTTATGAAAGCCTAGTAGCATCCTGCGTGTAGGCTAAGTTTGATTCTGTTTCAGGTAATTTCCTTATGCCATTCCCTGTTTTTTTCCACATCTCATTAAAGAAAGTCTTCATCAATAATGACTAAAAACAACATCTGCTATATGATTTTGGGTAGAAATTTTTCAGTGAGTGGCAACAGCTCAACGACAGATTTAACAGGCCTGCACACATACAATAAAACAAGCCTGATGTGTTATGCTGATATCAGCAAAATCCAGCTTAAGTATTTGTCTTTTGTCTATAAATGACACCTCAAAGAAACTTTCTGAGAAAACAGCAACAAGACCAAAAATCCCCCACTGATACTATGAAAAGCTGAGGCAAATCTGCCTGTGTTCAGTCGGGCTTGTGGGAGCAGATGAAACTGTCTTACACATTGGAGCCGTCTGTGGGCATGCGCACCGCTTCCAGATGGAGAATGAGACACATCAGTGGGTTAACCCCAGTCACCACAGTGGATTCTCACATCACACCACTGCCAGCTGCCCACAACCCACATAACACTCTGATGAGCTCAGATCACTCAGATCATCCGTCTGATGAACGTTTTATACAAATTAGACTAGTATTATTTATTTTATTTATACCTCATTATAGCTGTTGTTACAAATCATTTACATACCCACACATTTACATGAAGTCATACATTTTTAATGGTAACTGCAAAGGCAAACAAATATTTTAAAAAATGTAAATGCACAGTATGAAAAATATTTATTTTGAGATTTGCTACACTTTACATATAACATTGTCTTTAACTAATATTAGTGCTTTAGTGATTAACTTTAAGTGAGGGTTAATTAATGATAAAGGTGTTCAAAATGAAATTATATATATATATATATATATATATATATATATATATATATATATATATATATATATATATATATATATATATATATATATATATATATATATATATATATATATACAAATTTAATTAAAAATTACATTATATTTCATGCATTTAGCAGACTCTTTTATCCAAAGCGACTTACAATGCATCCAGGCTAACAATATTTTCCCTGGGAATCGAACCCACAAACTATTGTGCTGCTAACGCAATGCTCTATTTATATCTAAATGTATCAAATGTATATCTATAAATGCATTTAACACACACACTTAGCTTACATTACTTAGTAGTAGTGTATTTCATTTAAATTATTAGGTATTTCCTTTAAGTATTTACTTAAAATGGAATTAAAAGTTGCAACAACTGGTCGTTACTATATATATATATATATATATATATATATATATATATATAAACTAAAACTAAACTAAAAGTAGTCAATAACCAAAATGGTACTGATTTATCGTGAATGTCTTGCTGCCGATCAATACACAACGTATCACATGCTAACATAACCAATGCCAAAACTACTGCAAAACTGAAATGCTTGTAAACTGAAAAAAGTCCTACTATCACTATATTTCAGTGATCAAGTGGCTGTCGCTACTCGTGTACCAGCGTCCATCCCTAACAGCAGCATCTGTTAAAGTTTACAAAATATTCAGGAAACTACATCGCCGACAAGTTTAATTCCAGAGCTGTTACACACTCCACTTGTTTGAAAAGTCTCCAAGGACAGAACAGAAATGAAGGTGAAGGGTAAATAACAGCGGAAGCAGAAAGTGAGGCAGACTGTGATAGTGTGCTGTTCGAAGTAGCTATGACTGTTAAAATGATGCTTAAATGCTTGTGGTGCCAGAAAACACATTTCAACGCCATTACATCATACCCTGCCGAAGATAGAGAGTATCTATAGACTAGAACCGGCCATCACAGCCTTCACAAACTCACAACACAGATGCCTGTGTTTCCAAACATATGTGAATATGTTGTTCTGTGCTAGATTTGGCCAAAATAAATTCTGTTGTATGCAAAACAGAAAATAATAGAGCATTTTATTGTTGAGGTTATGGGGTTTTAGATCGAACCCCCCTGCTGGGCGGCCCTACCCAAAATCCTCCTCTGGTTTTTACACAACACAAGATGCTCTACAGTCTCCAATGGCTCCCTTTATTTTCGATCCAGCTGTCAAACAAAGTGAATTATTCATGTTCTCACTGTACACTAGGTTTTGCCCACAAACTGAGCAATGTATGCACATTTTTAACATGGCCGAAGCATGAACAATGCCATGACTAAATGTCTGCCCCTAAAAACACCTTGAGGACTGATCTGGATCAGACCTGGATGTGGATCTAGATCCAGATTTTCAGCTTCACAATCCCTCTTCACCATAATCCAGACCTCAGGGTCGCTGTAGAGTTGCTGATACCAAAAAGTGTGAATAATATTATTTATGTTTTATTTATAACAGCCGGATTCCTTTGATAGCGAATAAAAATGTCATTTTATTTATGTAAATGTTGTCATCTTTCATGTAAAGCCTTGCTTTGCGGATCCATTTACACAACAAAATGCTGTACTTATCAATGTAAGCTGAGCTGATGTTTTTTTTTTACAGCTGCTACGTTGGAAGATCTTCTGGGGAACTCCAAATATCTTGATGTGCTCCTTTATCCCTTTATCCCTTCTGTATATTTACAGACTGAACACTGAGGATTAAACGGTGTGTGAAAAAGAATCTGAACACTAAGTAAATATCAAAGAGCACAAAACAGAAACACACCTCCGGCGTCCCATGTGGCAAAACAAACATATTACAACAATCTATCTACACACTCTAAATTAATTATGCGACAATGAGACAATCAGTTAATCAGAATCATACACTATAACTCATAAAAAGACAAACATGTTTGTGATAATTTGTTATCAGCTTTGCTTTTATATAATGTAAGGTTACTTAAAGACGGATTTAATTAAATAATTTATTAATGTAACAATCAGCGGGTATGTAACTTACGTCATGTACTTACTGCGTGTGTGTGTGTGTGTGTGTGTGTGTGTGTGGAATAAAATGTAAAAAATTAACAATACAGGTTTATTGTTAATATCATTATTAATAGTAGTAGTATTACAGTTACTATCATTATGAGACCCAGTCAAAATAATATGAACATCGTCCTTCCGCTAAAAAGTAGTTCCTGACAGCAACATTAAACGGTAAACAGATTGTTCCTATGTTGCCTTTGGAGCTCAAATAAGAAAAGGAACTGTTCTTATCAGCTTTGTCACTTATTTTTTGACACCATATTAAATTTTTATGACACACATAACGTTATATTTGATTATCCCTCCGCATGAGTAAACGTCTGATTTCCCTCCTTTTTTTTTTTTTTTTTACAGATCGATTCGCTCCACAGCACGAGTTTGCAAGCGTCATAACAAAGTAAACTGATGGGACATACAATACCTGAAGCAGAAAACTAATAAATATAATAATATTCCCTCCGCACCTCGGAAACTGTGCACATATCAATGAATCTCACGCGTAAAAGGCGTTTCTTTGACTGGGGGAAGGGCGTGGTCTCAAAAGTATAAGTGAATGATGCAACAAAGCCAGCAGGGGTCACTCATACTCAAATTAATAAACAGTGGAACAGTTTGTGTTTATGTTGCTAAGGGTGGTTGCTAAGGCTGTTGCGCAGTGATACATAGAACCACATAGAACCGTTGGATGAAGCGGTCATAGACATGCTTTATCAGAAAAACTGAACAATGTAAAAGTGGCCTCGAAATGTAATACAAGGGTTAAATAATAATTATTTCTCGCCCTGCTAGCGAAGTACTGTTAAACTGTAAAGAAAAAAAAAAAAAATCACTAAACACTTGTAATCATGTTTACCACACTTGTAATTCAACTTTTAAAAAATGAAGAACTTTAAAGTACTTACATTTAAACACCACATCGCTTGTGTGTAGATCTGCCGCCGCCAATTTTTCAAATAAACAACGGTTATTTATGGCGACGCAAGGGATTGTGGGTTATTTGTAGCAGCGAAGGATACACCTCATGTATTCTTCGAATTCCTGTGAAAAAAGGTCGCATTCGAAGGTCTCATTCGGAGTGTGCTACTTGCTTTTCTGAAATGAGACAACCACGATGACGTATGCAGCCTTCGAATGCGACCTTCGGAGGGCGCAACCTTCTAAATGAGACACAGCTATAGACATGCTTTATCAGAAAAACTGAAAACTGTCTTTGATTTAAAAAAAATACAAATAAAAATAAAAAAACTACTTTTTTTATTATTTATTTATTTACTTTAATTAATTCATTTTACTTCACCCACTGATTGAAATATTTATTTTATTTTAATTATTTTTATCATTAATATTTTTCAGTTTATATTGTGGAACAACTAATTAATATTTATTAAGTACTTTACTTTCTGATTGAAATATTTATTTCATTTTATTTCTTTATTTATTTCTTATTTTTTATTAATAGGCTACTTAAACGCTAGTGAAAAAAAATAACTTAATTGCACCTACTGAGTAAAGTATTTACTTAATTAAAATTTGCAATGATTAACTGGTTAATCATTATCATCATCATCATATTATTATTATTATTATTATTAGAATAATAATTATTATTAAGTCAAGTCATCTTTATTCGTATAGCGCTTTATACAATACTGATTGTGTCAAAGCAGCTTTACAGTGTCAGACATGAAAATAGCTTGTCAATAATGCAATAATGCAGCCAAAGTAACTGAAGATTTAGTTGTCATCATCACCCATACTACGGGCTGCTTATACTTCATGCCACTCTTGAATGAGGTTGTGCCCAGTATGGGCCCCAGTTAATATTCTGGTCATGATACTGTACTTCATTAGTCTTGCTTAGATATAGGGCCAGTGCCACTGACGGAGCATGAAAGTACGAGATGCCTCTTATCGGCTCAAACAAAGATCCAATAAGCTTAATGAATTCCAGGTGAACTGTGAGCCAGCTCTTCCCAAAGAAAGCTGACTGAAATTATCACTTTATTTTAGGGTTCACACTCAGGTAGTGAGAAAAGCTCACTTGGCCCTGATCTGAAACTTCAGAGACCGAGATGAGGAAGCCACGGCTTTTCAAATTGTTCTGTGCTTGGTTGTCCACGAATAGTCTCTAGAAGCACACAACCTTATGAAACAGTATCTGCCAATGTAATTCAGGCTCTACAATTTATGAGATATTGCTTCTCCAGACATTTCTGCCTCTCAAAAGGAGGATGAAATTTGTGCTCTCCAACATCCAAAATCTTTTCTAGCAAATCAAACAGGAACAAAAACAATAAATGTAACCTGATTATGTGTGCAAATATGTCTCCACAAGGAAATAATTTCAAAGTCTTTACACTGGCCAAAGTTAAACCTGAGCTCATTTACAATTAAAAGCTTTCTCAGCCTGGGAAAGCATTCCTAAAACAGGTTACAATCTGATTGGCTGGATTTATGCAATCTCCGTGAGTCAGGATGCTTTATCAGTACCCCGAGAAACAAAGACACGTTTACAAAGTAACAGGTTACAGCGAGCATTTCTGAGGAAGAACTAGTTGCTGTCGGACTTACAAAATTTCTAAGTGTTTTATTTAAGGCACTTAGTAAGCTAACTAGGGTCATGTCCAATTTAAACACCACTTTACATGTGTCCTAACTCCTTGCAGTTGAATAATGTCAGGTACAACAGTGACAATTTCTTGCCCTCTGGTGTGCTTCAAAGTCAAGGAAGCTACAGCAAAGCAGCATGCTCCCATCTAAAGAGAGTGACCACTAGAGAAAGAACACTGTCTGATGGAGAGGTGTGTGTGTGTGTGTGTGTGTGTGTGTGTGTGTGTGTGTGTGTGTGTGTGTGTGTGTGTGTAGAGTTAAGAACAGCTCAGACAGGTTTATTTCATGCTTCCTGCTCTTCCTCTTCTTTGGCTGTTGTGTCAACACACACACACCTGAACACTGCACAAAGACACACACTTAAGCTGTGCCACACACACACACACACACAATAACACTGGGGATCTGTAAGATTGTTTTTATTTTTATCAAGAAATTCATACCTTTATACGGCAATGATGCATTAAATTGATCAAAAGTGACATTAAAATATTTGTAATGTTACAAAAGATTTATATATATATATATATATATATATATATATATATATATATACATATATATATAGATATAGATATATAGATATATATAGATATATATATATATATATATATATATATAAAATCTAAATATATATATAAAATTAACATATTAAAATGATTCCTGAAGGATCATGTGACACTGCAGACTGGAAATGAAGACATAGATACAGGGATAAATTAAATTTTAAAAGATATGAAATCGAAAACCGTTAACTGTAACTGTTTTTAACTGTATTTCTAATCACATAAATTCAGCCTTTTCAGCAACATAAATTTTTTTTTTTAAATCTCACTGACCCTGTACTTTTTAACTGTGCATAGACACACACCCATAACCTTTAGCAATTGACACCAATAATTTAAATAAATTAAAATAATATCAAACTGGATTGTGAACTCTAAACAAATCTGTAAAAATAAGCCATAATACACTTCATACTTTGGAATTTTTCCATATTTTTATTTTACACGCATTTTGCCTTTTGAATTTTACATTGCATTGCCTTGTATTTTAGTTATGTTTGTAAACTTAATGGATAATGTCTCGTGTAATGAGCTGCCAGTACGTTTTCTGTTATTTTACAGATTTATTTTTACACTGTGGGTACCTAGTGAGTAAGTCAACTTGTGCAACCGTCCAGTGAATCTGCCCCTTCAATTTTGTACAAGGCTGATTTGTCTCAGTGAATCAGGTTTGTAGATACAGTCTAATCCTGATCAGTCTAGACTGTTCTGGTTTCTGGCATCCAATGCAAAAGTCTAGATGTTGTTTCTGCCTCTGCTGTTCTTCAGCTAAGTTGGGAGATGTATAACCCCATACTGTCTGCCTGGATATTTATACACACACACACACACACACACATTCAATTTCTGTTTTCTATCTTTAAACGATCAACTGTGCTTCAGGGAGAAAAAGACGACATTATTAATTTTATATTGTAAAGAAGAAAAAATACTGTAGAATAGCACAAGAACTGTCATTTTGAGACTTTGCACCATCCTTCATGTGGTGTGAGATATTCAGGCTAAGACCCCATATACCAGAGGCACTAGAGATGCCTGCAACCAAACAGAATATCAAGTGTTTACTTGCGCAGTGTTTTTCTGTTCTCAATGTATTCAGCTATTCACAAAGGTGGGAGTCAGACTGAGGGAGAAAGAGAGAGAGAGATGAATAAGAGATCCCTGCAGACGCTGCACTGATATTAATGAGAGCCCTGGATATTATTGCGGCCAATTTCCTCATCCAATCAGATCGTCTGCTTGCAGAGTGCTCAGGGTTTCCCCTTGAAAGCAAGCAGTACATCACAGACCCACAGAGGCTATTGGCTTTTACAGCACCAGTGACCCATCAACCTGAGGACACACACACACACACACACACACATACACACCAGGAAGAGTGTTTAAAGGGAGCTTTAAATGCCAGTGGTGCTCAAAGTGTGAAGACTATCCCTTCTCAAATTTCATTCAGCTCCTGACAGTCAGATCTGCTGCACTGATGATACAGGTAAGAACCGATGATGTCCATGTGCAGTGTCATCTCCTCCCCTTCTCCTGTTCAAATACACTCACTGCAAACAAAGAGTCTCTTACCTGTACACCTAGAAAGGACCTCTACTGCCCTGAAAGACAGCGGAGACCAGGACAACTAGAGCCCAGATACAGATCCCCTGTAAAGACCTTGTCTCAGAGGAGCACCAGGACAAGACCACAGGAAACAGATGATTCTTCTGCACAATCTGACTTTGCTGCAGCCTGGAATTGAACTACTGGTTTCGTCTGGTCAGAGGAAAACTGGCCCCCCAACTGAGCCTGGTTTCTCCCAAGGTTTTTTTCTCCATTCTGTCACCGATGGAGTTTCGGTTCCTTGCCGCTGTCGCCTCTGGCTTGCTTAGTTGGGGTCACTTCATCTACAGCGATATCATTGACTTGATTGCAAATTAAAACAGACACTATTTAAACTGAACAGAGATTACATAACTGAATTCAATGATGAACTGCCTTTAACTATTATTTTGCATTATTGAGACACTGTTTTCCAAATGAATGTTGTTCAGTGCTTTGGCGCAATGTATTTTGTTTAAAGCACTATATAAATAAAGGTGATTGATTGATTGATTGATTAATTAACCAAATTTGTCGGGGGGGGGGGGGTACATTATAGATAACGTGTTTTAGACATTTTAAAAAGCCATTTTCTATTAATATGCCTCATACGGAACTGAAAGTACATAGGACAAAAAGGTAGATTATTATAATTTTTTTTCTCAATGATTACGTAAAATATTGATTATAAAATATTATATTATTAATAATAATACAATATAACTTCAAGGCTAATATTGTTGGCCACATTAAGCAAAAAGTGCTTTTCCCTTTTTAATAATAAATAAATAATAATAATAATAATAAATGCAAATAATCTGAAAAAGTACATAGGAACAAAAATGTAGATTTTTTTTCAATAAAAAATTATACATTATACAAGGTTTTTCTTTTTAGACAAATTAGCTACTAAATGAATAAAAATAAATAACTGTTATCATTTCACATTGATGCCATTTGACACTAATACTGATTAGCAATCTGATAATTGCAAAAAAATTCCTCTCATTTGACAGGGAAGTATGAAAAACAAAACTGAGAACCCTGATTTAAGCAATAGAGATCAAGCAACCATGAAATTTTATGAATAGAGTCACAGCCTTGAGGATTTCAGCACAACTAGAGCATTGTATTGACCAATCAGAAGCCAAGGCTGGAATTGCTCATTTTATAAATCTCCAGTGAAACTCACACACAAAAAGAGAGGAGGCTGAATTTTAATTGCAGGCTTGTGTAAATCAAATTAAATCTAATAATCAACTTGGCAAATCCTATTGCATAATCAGAAGTATTTTTTTTAATTGGAAGAATGTAAATTTATTTCGCTTTAGATATTAGTGGATACAAATAAGAGTGAGTGTGTGTGTGTGTGTGTGTGTGTGCGTGTGTGTGTGTGTGTGTGTGTGCGTGTGTGTGTGTGTGTGTGCGTGCGTGCGTGTGTGTGTGTGTGTGTGTGTGTGTTTTGGTTCTGGCTGGAGTCCCACATCCATGAGAAGGTTCTGAGGTGAAATGTGTCCATAATGAGATTAGCAAAAAAAACAGCTCCATAAACTGCAGCCCATTCAGGCCAGAAAGAGTAATAGACATACAGTACAATCTCTCTCTCTCTCTCTCTCTCTCACTCACTCACACACACACACTCACACACACACAAGGTGTAAAGGCTGTAATAGAAAAATAGGCCTGTAAAACACGGCTGCAGATAAAGATCAGGGCAGAGTATCAAGGTGAAGACAGATTATTAACTGCTACAACATCAGTTGAACAACTCAATTAAACATCTGTCAGACTGCAGCATCTGCACATCTCCAGTTCTTTTGTCCAGGAGAATAAGGCCGTAAAATTTATTTAGGCAGGATGATTTAATATTTTCTACTTCAGTAATGAACCTCAGGTACAAAATGACAAGAAATATAATGAAGACGTTACAAGAATATTCACAGTAATTTTTTTTTTTTTTTTTTTTTTACTGCAATCAGAGAATGTCACAAGATGGAAGTTATACAGGTGGGAATGAAGCATTTATCTGACAATGAACAGTCAATCAATATTCTCAAAATACGCAAGCCAGGTTTTCTGGAAATGTCTACATAAGGACAGTAGATCTCAGATGTATGAAACTGGTAAATCGACATGTTACATTCTCAAGGTTAAAGGAACATTCTCTGTTCAATACAAGTTAAGCTCTATTGACAACATCTGTGGCATATTGTCGGTTAACACTGAAAATAACTGGAATTCGCCTCTAAGTTTGAAAAAGCAAACAAAATGTATCTGTATAATATTGCATTTATGAAGGAAAGTCTGTAAAAATGCAAACTGCTTTTAAAGTATAGCCATTATACTGTGTTAAAATGACACTAGATGATAAAAAAAAAACAATCACCAGATACATTCTTATAATATTTGTAAGGATAGTAAAAAAAAAAAAAGCTATAGCTATCCACAAATCTCTGCTTACATGTAACAAACTCATATTAAGCGCATATCTAGACCTTCATGCTTTAGACTCTTTAACAACAGATTAGTTCTTAACAAAAATATCAATCGTATTTCTATAATATATTTTCCTATAGACCCTGGAGAAGCACTATTATAAAAACAATATTAGTTTTAAGCTGAAATGAGTGTACTAATTGGCATGCCATAGATGTCAATAATAAAACTTGAACCCAGGTCATTCCTTATAAAAATGCACCATATCAGCTTTTCCTTTCCGAAGGAAAAATGGAAACTCTGCATTTTCTATGGCACCTTCACTGGAATCTAATCATGCACTAAATATTACTGTTAACATTCGAGGAAAATACCCACTAGAATGATGTAAAGTCAACTTTCAGCACAAACGCAAACGTGGAATAATTTATGTGAATGAATATTTACAAATAAACAAACCACTGTGACTCACTTGGGATAGAAGGTTTTTTTTTTGGGGGGGGGGGGGGGGGGGGGGCATGAAAACTGTGTTAGATATTTCCATTTTTACTGTTGAATAGTGCTATTGCCTGAAAAACTTAATTTTTTTTAATTTTCTTTATTTTTTTATTTTTTTATTTACAGCACATTTAGTGTAGTAAAAATGCATTAAGCACTTTAATGACCCCCTCAAGTTTAAATTTTAGTTGTTATGGGGGTCCAGGACCCACCAGCTCCAAATCTAGTCAAATACTATATATATATATATATATATATATATATATATAGATAGAGAGAGAGAGAGAGAGAGAGAGAGAGAGAGAGAGAGAGAGAGAGAGAGAGAGAGAGAGAGAGAAAAGGTATTGTACTCAAACATTGATGCAAGTGGCAAGTGTTTCTACTGTTGCATTTTGCTAAACAATTCACATTTTTCAACTTTCATTTGAACCAACAAATTTCAAGCATTCTAAATCATGACAGAGCTTCCATCTTAACAGCTCCCAGAAAATAAATTCCACCACTAAAAACTAGACATTCACACTGTAACCGTGCACTTAACCGCACTGACTAGATAACTTCCCATATTCCTGTGTATCCTCCATTTGAAACGTATCTCAGGTGTTAGGTAGATCCCAAACAATTTCCTTTCCTTTAACCACACAAACACACACTCGCCGTGCTTGTGCAGTAAAGCGTCCCTAAATACCTTTAACTTGCAAGACCAATAATCTATAGCACAATCTTTGGGACTGTACAGTGCAAGCAAGGCTTTTATGGATTCAATTAAATCCCAAATTGATTTTGTAAGTGGCCAAGCAATTAGGAGTGGATTTCTGCCTCAAATGGTGCATGGAGCACCGCTGGCTTTGATCTCGGGGAGAACGGAGCCAAAAACCAAGCACACACGACAAAACTGAAGCTCATCAGCCTTTCATGTTTTAAGTATGTGACTTATCTGTGACAAAAAGCCAAAGATTGAAGTCAACTCACAACTTTCCCTTCCCTACTTTTTAAATTTCAAATTCAAATTAAAATTCAAAGAAACTTATAGAAGAATTTATTTCCGGTATAACTGGTATTGTTGTATTTTTATGGCTTTGAATTCCTTTTCATGACATTCTACTTCAAATTTCAGTTCAACTTGGCCCTGCCCTGATGCACACCATCCTGACTATCAAGAGAGCAAGTGAAAAAACAGCCAGTGAGTTTACGAAAGAGTGGAGACTGCCACCAACATCTCAAACACCATTCCATCCAAAATTTTCAGCTCAATTTCTAGGAAATCAGTGCAAAAGTGGCCACTAGCCCTTCCTACTACCTCTTTTCAAAGTAACAGCCTGTCACCTGAAGACTCAAGACGACCAGAGCCGAGCGCCGCCACTAGAAAATGAAGTCATCATGCGGCGCAGTCAATTCAGAATGCATTGCATATATGCTACCTTTCAAACACACTTTATTCACACACTTTAACTCCAGAGAACACGGCTGCCTTCTCAAACAGACCAATAACAGCTCAGAGTCACGTCCTTAGCGGCGCTCAATCAGATCAATACCACTCGGGCTCCACAGAAAGCATGGAGCTCGTTCTTCTCACCCTCACGTAATGATCTAACACCCGCTCCTCGACGGAGAGGTGGAGGGGAAAAATGAGAGGTTCCTCCTCTCCATGCTCCCGGTGGAGAAAATTAGGCAAGTAAGCAATAGGATTTGAAAGGCTATTGTTGTCAGCATGGGAGAGACTGAAACAAAATAAACGGCTTATTACTCGGCATTGAGGACACTTGGAAAAGCGGCTTGGTGGGAACACTTGCAAACAACAGGCTCACGTTTGTAAACTGACAGAAAGACGCACAAAAACTGGCTTTCATTGAACATCTACATATCAGCATTCATGGAAGATATGCACTATGTAAAATAAACGATTGCACTCTACTTGTGACACAGGGTCAATAGAAAGTCGCACTAGATGCAGAAACACCAGTTATTAAAACGTCATTCGTGATATGTAAATCTTTTTTTAATCTGCACTAAAGAAAGGCTCTGTAATCAGATTATAGTGGTTACACTATATGCTTCTGATTCACTAAAAAGAACTGGCTTTTTGAAATCAATCATGCAGGTTTGGTCATGCTGTCTGTTTTACACCATTGATTTGTGATGTAGCAATAAGTAGTGCAATAAATGCTTTCAGTTTAGAATGATAATCTATACACATTGGCAGAAGAATGCAATTGCAAGAAGCCGTATTGTTTCTTTTATTTAAAATGGAACTGGTTCTGAGTCCCATTCTTAATAATAAGCAGAAATGACAGGACTGTGGGTAGCTAACAAGTACAGCATACATAACACAGAACCAAAAAAGACTTCAGTCACTGTAAACTTAGCATATGATCATGAAGTAACAACACAATCCTGATAGTGAGATAAGCCACCGTCATCGTCAAGTGGACTGAACAATATTGACATAAAGCATCAGTCAGATTTCTTATAAAAGCAGATGATGCTCTCTATGATGTTCTCTAGAGCTCTATTTCATTTGGACCAGGATCACATGAAGAATGGTGGTTTAGACTGATCTTAAAGCAAGAGTGGAAGGACATGTTGATTAGTATGGAAGCTGAGTTCATGCAGACAGAGCAGAGAAACTAAATCTGACCTTGCAGGCACACTGCTTTAATCAGACAGTAATTAACAGATGAGCTCTGACGAGCTTTTCCCCTCTCGTCCTCTTGTGGGTGCTGCGCCGGCATATTGTGGGGATGAAACAAATGCAGAAAGATGCACACACACACACACACACACACACACACAAAAACAGAGTGTTGATATATGAGCTAGGATATAAGTGGGGCTAACAAATATTCAAGATTTATTTAACACTCCAATAGAAATTCATTAGAACACTGGTGGAGTGAAACATCTTAATGAAATTAAAATCAAAAACAGATAAGCAAACAAGCAAATAGCTTCTGAGATTGCGTTCATGCCATGGGAGCCATATATATATATATATATATATATATATATATATATATATATATATATATATATATATATATATACAGTGGATACAATATAACATAAATATAACAAATATATATAAAAATAAAAAACGGTAATAAAAGTAGTTAAGAAGAAAAGAACAGCATTTATTCAATATATAAATCTTTTCTAGCAATATAAGTTTTTACAATCAGTGAAAAAAAGAAAAAAATCTATTTATCACATTCTTGCTGATTAATTTATTTTTTAAAGAAAGAAAAAAATTACTGTCTTCATACTTGTAATAGCTTATATAGTTACAAAATGTTTTTTTTTTTTTAAATAAATGCTATAATCTCTCTCTCTCTCACACTTTATTTTTTACTTTTTATTCATCAAAGAATCCTGAAAGGAGTTTCACAGGCTCCTAAAAATTCTAACCAGCACAACTGTTTGAAAATTCAGCTTTGCCATAACAGGAATAAATAATATTTTTAAAAGTATATGAAAATAGAAAACCATTATTTTAAAGGGCAATAATATTTCACAATATTACTGTTTTTCCTGTATTTTTAATGCAGGAAACCATACTTTTAAATGGCAGTAAAAAAAAAAGTTTATATGTGTATATATATATATATATATATATATATGTGTGTGTGTGTGTGTGTGTGTGTGTGTGTGTGTGTGTGTGTGTGTGTGTGTGTGTGTGTGTGTGTGTGTGTGTGTGTGTATTAAATACTTAATATTAGATTTGGTATAAATAAACAGATTAATTTGTGTTATTAAATAAATGTTATCACAATTATATGTTGTTTCATACCCACTACTATATGACAATATTTATAATAAAATATTAAGGACAGATTTTAATCATTAAATTCCTATTATGTTTTGTGTCAGACTTATACCTACTATTATATTTCTATCTTGTGGACTGTAAAATGGGCTGTCCTGACCAATCAGAACCTAGAATCAATACTCTCCCTTTAATAAGTCATCTGCTATATTATAATATACTATACATCGAAAGCTTCATTAAAAAAGTATTATCATGATGATATACCGGAGAGACATCTGCTCTCACCTGCCTCATTACAGCAGCACACACATCACAGAGGGTCCTGATGGTGAACTGCTGGTGAGCTGGATCTAGCAGCTGTGTACCTGGGTCCCACTGGTACAGACCACGAGCTAATTATAGAGAATTATTAAGATTTATCAGTCTCACTCACTCTCTCTCGCTCTCACAGCCAATGATCTCATCAACCCCTTTCTTCTCAAAGTTAATCACCAAACTGACTTTTGACTTAATTGCTCACGTACAAGTCTCACTCAAACAAACACACCAACTGGCAAATACAAACACAACTAGAACATAGCAATGCATTCTAATGATATAACTGGATCATGATTAAAACTCCAGAAAAAAAGTGTGTTTAGATTACTCGTTTCTTCATTCAGTGAACTGTTAATGAAATGATACACATGCACACATACAGTGTCCTTCAAAAGTTTAGAAAAGCTCTAGGCAAAGATGGTTTTTGAAAGATATTAGCATAAATCCTTATCATTTAGTGATGTCTTTGCACTGATAAAAGGCTTTGAAACTACAAAACATACTTTATGAAATAAAAATGTTATGCATTGAAAACTAAAAAATAGTAAAATACTATGGCTCATAAGCTATAAAATACCAAATGTATGACAGAGTAGTCAAACTGTTATCTCACTGGTTTGTTGTTCTGTTAAACAATCAGTGAAGTTACACTACCATTCAAAATCTTGAATATTTTGATTTCAGCATGCTTTTGAAATAATTTTTTATGCTCAACAAGGCTGCATTTATTTGATAAAAAATACAGTAAAACAGTAATATTGTGAAAATGTAAATGTTTTATTTTGTGCCATACTTATTCGTGTAACTACTGTACTCATGTAACCATCTTTAAATAGGGAAAACATGGAATTGTTTGGTGGCTTCTAAATTCATCCCTATTTGGATCCTAAGGAATGAATGGTGCTAAGCTAAATGCTAACATAGTGGTGCTGAACACTACAGCGATTGAGTGCACGAACGTATCAACTCATCTAAGTTGAGGGAAGAACAGGGAAAAAGGTGGTGTTTTCCTTTAATGCTCAGAAATGCTGGTGAGATTTGTGAGATTTGAAATTTTGCTATAAGTTTGATTGCATCATATAATTCAGGGTTCACATGTTTTATCAAAAGCTTGGAGTGAGATCACAGTTAGGGGAGGAGCCCTAATAGAGCCCCACCCCCCAATTTACCCATTGTTCGTAATTAACCATAACAACTTTAAAATTTAACTTTAATTAATTATCTTAATTATACTATCATTGCTAAATCTGATAAATGACAGAGTAATTTATCACATCAAATATACTCTTTAATATTTTATTTTAAAATTACAACTACACAAAAATGTAACAAATATAACAAATTGCTCAAAACAGTTTGGAAAAACAAATCTTTTTGCATTTTGAATGTGTCTAGTCGACATGGTAATGATTTATTGTGTGGTGGGACATTGTGAACAAATGGACATATTGGAGTATTAAGGTGTGTGTGTGTGTGTGTGTGTGTGTGTACACAAGGGTACACACTCCAGCTTATGAAACATGTTTTGTGTTGTAAGTGTTTGTTGCACATATTGATGACATCTTTGAAAAATACAAATGCAATGGAAATGATTAATCAATGTATGTTTTGACAGGATATAAAATATTACCCAGAGCACTCTGCTTTAATACATGTAGCCTTAATGTAACTAGAAATAATATTAATACAGTATAATATATAATTTAAAATAAAATGAAGAAATGCATCTTTATTCCTTCCCATACCCACTAACATTTCCCTTAATTTCAGATAATGTAAGCTAGCCAAACTGAGCCAAAGATTCTGGTCTGGTTGCAAAGTAGTTGCTGCATCAGTAATAATGTATATGATGGGCTATATGTTAAATTTAAATTAAAATTACATTTATGCATTTAGCAGACGCTTTTATCCAAAGCGACTTACAGTGCATTCAGGCTATCAATTTTTTGCCTATCATGTGTTCTAGCCTAGAAATGTTAGACAAGCTGGAAACCGGGCAGGAAACTTCACTTTGTGTGCCTGCGCATTGTATACAACGTTATATATAAAGCTTGCAGGACAACTTGGTTGGCATTGCCTTTTCAGCGTGAGAAATACACGGTGTGGCATGTGAGCGTGTAAACTGGTTGAATTGTCTGTTTTATTAATCTTTAATTGATTTTTCTATATATTTCTGCCATAAACTGTCAGTCACCACTGATAAGCTACTACTAAATATTGTAGAAACGTAATTTTCTGTAAAGTTGCTGATTTGTATCGTAAAACGCACTATACAAATAAACTTGAATTGAATTGAATTTGTAATTGCAACAAGTGTCCGGAGTTGCACAGACACACAGACACACTAATGAACTCTGCAGCTGACCAATAAATCAACTTCTCACCCACAGCTGAACAACTTCACATGTCAGATTCATGGCCTCCTGGCACTTGTAAGGATATAATCAGGTAAAGAACACAGCAATTAGGCTAGAAAATTCTCCGTTATTTGTGCGTAACAGAGCTATCAAACAGAATCTAGGCAATGGCGCTTACAAAACTATTACTATGGCTATTATTTATCTCTCTCTGTTTTTTTTTTTTTTTTTTTTTTTACAAAGCATGCAGGGCAGAACTGTATTCATAATAGTCAAACATTGAGGTGTGGCCTTGTTCTAAATCCCTCTCACTACAGTATGTATAAAGCATTTGCGATTAATTCAGCTCAATCCGCTTAAAGGAATAGTTCAACCTAAAATAAAAAATTGCTGAAAATGTACTCACCATCAGGCCATCCAAGATGTAGATGAGTTTCTTCATTGAAACAGATTACGAGAAATGTAGCATTCCATCACTTGCTCACCATTGGTCCTCTGCAGTGAATGGGTGCCGTCAGAATGAGAGTCCAAACAGCTGATAAAAACATCACAACAATCCACAAGCAATCCACACCACTACAGTCCATCAGTTAATGTCTTGTGAAGTGATAAATTGTGCGTTTATAAAAAACAAACTTGTTTTAACTTCAAATCAAAATATGGGTCCATAATCCATACCCTTCATCCAATGAAATCTCTTGTTGTCCTCTCACATTAAAATCCACCAACATATTTGTTTAGAATTATTTAAACAGTTCTCACTTGTAAACAGTGTTTGATCTGTACATAATTCTCTCCTTATTCAGATTAAATTGTGTTTTCATTGCAGAAAGCAATATTATTGATAGAGGACTCGAATATCAGCTGGAAGCAATGGTTTGACATTAAAAATGTGTTAATCATGGATTTCTTTCTTACAAACACACAGTTTTTCACTTCACAAGACATTAATTGATGGACTGGAGTGGTGTGGATTACTTGTGGATTATTGTGATGTTTTTTTTATCAGCTGTCTGGACTCTCTTTCTGACGGCACCCATTCACTGTATGAATGAGGATCCATTGGTGAGAAAGTGATGTAACACAAAATACCTCAAAATCTGTTCTGGTGAAGGAAACAAACTAACTAATCTACAAAACTGTTCTATAAAACAGATGTTTATACTTAACAGATACATAACAGAATGTTCTAGAATGTTTTTTTCCATTGAATGTGCCATTCAAAATTAAATTGACAGTAATGATGTCACATTTGTCTCTGACTGGTGTCTCTACATTGTAAACATGCTCTCGCAATACAGTTTAACCCTAGCAACAACCCTGAACACATTGGCAACCTCGAAAAATGTTGCTCAGAAGACAGAGAACTTCTATTTATGTACAATAGATTAATGTTTAATGTTCATGGCTGAGTCCCCAAAAAAGAAAAAAAGAAAGAGGTACTACAATGGCCCCTTGTCCAAAAAACACAATAATACCATGGTACACTTTGGCACATCTAGTGTTCAATTAATTCATCTCAGAAATAAATTAACAAAAAAATAAATGGAGTGTTAAATCAATTCTGTTTTCTAACTTGGTAGTCATTTTTACTTAAGTTATTAAAGTGCCTGTTTTCCAGTTCATCTTACATGCACATTACTTAAAGTGCCTGACCATTTACCATTACCATAAGCGCTGTTTGCAACCAGTTTACTTAAAACGTCAAAAACAAACACCCGTCTCTCTCACCTCTCAACGAGCGCTGACAGAAAGAGCTAAAAAACACAATTAGCGCTGAAGAGCGACTAGCAGCTCTATTATGCAGAAATGCTAATCCATTTCCCACTGAGGCAGCCGTGTTGGAACAATTAACGAGTGGAGGGTGTAATTCCTGTGTTTGATATTGAGATTTCGCAGAGGAGGGACTTTAATCAAGATCAATTGTTTTGTCCGAACGTTTCACTTCATGGCTCTCTAGGGTTTTTCTCAAGAAAAAAATAAATAAAAGAGTAATTGTATCTGTCTTCTTCCTTTACGAACACTCCAGCCAGTTCAAATGTACAGTAACAATTTAAATGGGAAGTCTTAGCTGATATTGTACAAATCAGAAAGCTAAAAAAATTTATGGCATAATTTATTCATCCAGCCCGGAAAAGAAAAATCACAAATGAGCTGATGAACAGATATCAACAAAGTCTTAAAGGGATACTTTACCCCAAAAGGAAAACTGTGTCATGATTTACTCACACTCAAGCTGTTCTACCTGTTTGGTAGCCATTGACTTCCATAGTATTTTATATATATAAAATACTTTTTTTTCCCAAAAGATGGTTTTGTCATGTTTAGTGCACTTCATGGAACAAAATTGGTGTGAAGTATGCACACACAGACAGAATGACAGTGATTTCCATTTTCCTCTCTCACTCACTGTTTCTCTTTCTATCTCTCTTTTTCCTATTACACTGTAAAAAATTATTTAGCAGTTTAGTTGTTTCAATGAATTTTTTTATGTTGACACAACTTGCAGTTACTGAATTTGTTCATTCAACTAAAAAATTTAAGTTTTCAGTGTCTCAACTAGTTTGAAAGTTGACTGAACTAGGTCATTTGTCCTCATAACTTAAAAAAATTTGTTGACTCAATTCAATAGCAATATCACGTTCACAACATCACTTATCGCGAGATCTCGTCATTCTCCTGAATGCTGTTGAAGAGAGAAGAAGGTCGTCAGCCATTCTAGTCAGTTTCTCCTCAAAGTTTGGACATTTGACTAGAATACAACTTTGGTAAGTAAAATATTCGTATTTATTGGCTTAATGTGTAAAATTACATTTGTTGTCTCAGAAGAGTAAGTATTGTTTAAAGAGTCGTATATTCTGTATGTAAGTTACTGTATGTAAATGTTCGTTTCGCGGCACTCTGAAGCCTCAAAATACAGGCGGTTCCACAGTATTCTCCTTATAAATATTAAAACAGATATTCTCCCATGCGGGACAGCGGAGCTAAACTTATGTGGAGCACGATAAAAATACAGTTTGTATGTATTATTTGAGCCCAGGGCTGCGTTAGAGGCCGTGCAAACACAGCGCGAGAGCTCAACAGATCACTGTATGGATTAAGAACGGCGGGAATAAAAAAAAAAAAGGAACTGCTCTAAACCTGACAGCGTAAGACATCCGTCAGAATATAAGTTACATCGATGAAAAATTAGGGGGAAAAAAAGAAGATTCCTACTCGAACTGTGTCTTTTCTGCATGTTATAAGGGAAACAAATGAGCACCATAGATGAGCACCTCCCTCAGAGTTCTTCTGGAGCGCGTATCTTAACGTTACATTTGATATCGCTGACATAAGCTTAGTTCTGATGATTTTTTTTACAGTCTACGGTTCAGATGAAGTTCTGAAGGTAGCGTTACAAACTCTTCTTTCAGTTTTCTGAAGTAACGTTAGTCATTCAAGTGCCTCGCTAGAACCTAGAACCCAGTGTAATACTGCGTGAATATCTGTTTTTATAGTCTATGGTGAATATACGGTCATAAGTAAATTGCGTACGTTTTAATCTATATATTTTAGAATAAAAGTAATAATATCATATGTCTTGTATAAATAAAGATACAATAACGATCGACACAAATGTGTTAAATTTCCTTTTATTGTGTTATAATTATGTGTTGTGTCATTTAAAAGCATTGTCTGGATGGTATAGTTTGTCTTTGGCATTTAATACAAACTTGTCAATACATTTGTCTTTCTCTGTAAAGATTTATTTATATGTATGTTTATTATTTTACAGTGTTTTAACATGTTTTTGTATTTTTCATGTTTATGATATTTTGGAATGACTGAAGATTCAGCGCAGAATTCAATAATCCTGTGGATGGACCGCAGCGAGTCCTTTTGCAGTTATCCATCAAAAAGATATGCAGACATAATGGAAATGGCATTTACATTGTAGAGCTTGGACGAAGTTGTAAGTAAATTTATTTATTTATAAATGCACATTTATTGGAGTCTATATGCTTTACAATTGTAAGGCCCTGTTTAATGCATCCCTTTGTTTTTATTAAAGCACACAGGCTCTGCGCAGGAATTCATCAAGGACATGACTGCTGGGATCACGCTTGTGGATGACCAAACTGAGCACCATCAGTCTGCAGTGATGTGATCCAGGTAAAAGAAGAAGAAGAAATCTGGGTGATCTGGGGTTGTAACTCGTTGTTAGACGATCTGTGTACTGTGTTAGACGATCTGGGACTGGGACTAACAGAAATAAACTAATTCAGGTTTAAAACAACTTGAGGTTTAGTAAATGACAATTTTCTTTCTTTTTCTTTTTTGGGTGAACCCTTTACGAAAATGTAGATATTTGCATTGGAAAACAGCTTCAAAATTTAGAGAACATAATTTGACATTATTTTCCCCAGTTTTATTCCGTGAATTTTCTATAATTGGTATTTAAAATGTCTTTATAAAGTGTTGAATTTATCTTCATAAAACCACAAGAAACCCTGTTTATGGACATAGCCATTCTTTATTATTTTGCTGAATACTGTTTTGAATCCTGAAAAATGTTCAGTTCTAGCATATTGGCCATTAGCAACTTTGCTTAAAGGATTGTTTCACCAAAAAAATTTAATTAGGCCATGTTTTACTCATTCTCAAGGCACCCTATGTGATTTTCTTCTTTCAGACGAATCTGATCTGAGTTGAATTTAAAATTGTCCTGGCTCTTCCAAGTTATTTAATGGCAGCAGACAGGTGTGTTTTTTTTTCTCAGCAGTCCAAAAATAGTCAAATAAAATGCACCCATCCATCAATAAAACGTGTCTCACGTGGCTCTGGGGGGTGAATAAAGGCTTCCTGTCGCAAATCGATGCACTTTTTGTAAGAAAAATATCCATATTTAAAAAGTTGTAAACACTTTTTTTTCTCTTCCACTGACTATCATACGTGCAAGCCTAATTTTGTGATTCTACTTTGTGATTGGCGTATTGTTGTCTCCTCCGCTCTTCCGTGTTCGTCACTAATCACCGGTGCATGCATGACCCCTATGTCCTATTTTCATCCACCCGGAATGGCTCTTACGAAAGTGAGAGAAAAGGGTTTAAATATGTTTTGAATAACATTTTAAATATGTATTTTTTTTTATTACAAAAACACATGGATTCGCTACAGGAGGACATTATTCACCTCTCAGAGCCATGTGAGGTACTTTTTATTATGAATTGATGCACATTATTTGACTACTTTTGGACTGTTGAAAAAAACACCCACCTATTGCCATAAATATTTTTTTATATAATCCGACTGGATTTGTCTGAAAGAAGAAAGTCATACACACCTACGATGCCATGAGGGTGAATAAAACATACATGGGTTAACCAACCCTTTAGGGCCATTTCATAGTCAACTCATCTGTAGGCATACGTGTCCCCGAGGCTACGCATCGTTATGCTTCGGCCGCCATTATGCGTCGGTGCGTAGCCAAATGTGTGGTCCTAGTTTTTGATACGCGACGTGCCGATTCACGCAATACTATGCGTTGTCGGTGGGGGCGACATTGCAAGTATTATACATTAATTCAAGTATATTGTGTTTACAAAAGAAGAAGGTATACAATGAATTGAATACAATGGCGGGCGAAGAGGAAAAATTATACAAACTTATACATATTCATCCACATTTATACGATAGTTCATCAGCAACAGAATACACTCCTCTTCAGTTGCCATTGTAATCTGAATATCACTTGACCCGACTCTACTAATATCACCCGACTCTACTACCCCCTGTTGCGTGAGCCGTGTATTGCATACACGCATCAACCGTGATGCTTATGTTCACTGTTTAGACTATGAAAAGGAGTGCGTCGCTCGCGGTTCTTGCTCGCGTTTCCCGCGTTGACTATGAAACGGCCCTTAAGAGTCATGCTTTACTCTGAACATGCAGTGCAACAGACTATTATTTAAAAGGAATACCTATTTACACCAATATATTTTCTAATCATTGTATAAATGGTGTGACAGATTAGACACTTAGAATTGGATTAAGAAAGAAAACCTGAATGTTGTATTGGTTTGTCACATTTTATGTCATTCAGAAATCATGTAGAATACCAGTGAAGAAAATAATTTCCCCCCATTTTTAGAATAGTTGGTTCTGGGGGTGTATTTTACACTTATCTTCCCATGGGATTTTAAACTCTTTGTGTTCAGCAGAACAAAGAATTTAGTACAGGCTTTTAACAGTTTAATACAGGAAGTTATTTTGAATGTTTCTAAACGAAACCGTTGAGGAGCACCATTTAATTTTGACTTTCATTTTTGGTTACATTTTTCTAAATATCTTCCACTTGAAGGTGAATTACACTTTGCATTAATTTGTAGCTGTGCTTTTAACAAAACACACAACTTTAATAGTGTATGTACATATGTGTGTTAGTTTATAAATTTATTAAGTAATGTAATATTTTTTTTCTTTTCCCAGCCATCCAGTGACATTAAGGATGTTGAGAAAGAAATTGAAGAGGGCATTCTGATTGTAACTGAAGAACAGCAATGTGATGTGCTTCCAAAGGAATAACCAATCATTGGTCTCATTTGGACATCCTGTCATCACTGACATCTCCCATGTCCCCAAAGCATATGGACTCCTAATGGGTCTGTATGCAGTGAACATCCACCACCTCCAGCACATTAAATACACCATCGAGGCTCTGCAAAAACTTGTGAAGACCAGCTGCTCCCACCATGTGCTCGCTACAGCGGCAGGAAATGTAGGTGTGGAGGAGTGAATGTCCAGCGCTCTCTCCACCCTCAACACCACAAATAAGGTGTCCTTGAGCAAGGCACAACTTCTCCCCGGGTGCTGCAGCATAAATGGCTGCCCACTGCTTTGGGTGTGTGTTCACGGTGTGTGTTCACTGCTGTGTGTGTGCACTTTGGATGGGTTAAATGAAGAGCACAAATGTATGTCATGTCACTTTCACTTTTCAGTGTTCACGATGTGTCCATCGGCTCCACCGCACTCTTTCTTAAAAAGTAGTGTTTTTTTTGTTTTTTTTATAAGGAAAGGTTCTTTTGTGCCTTTCACTACATTTTAGAATGTACATTAAAGTTTATCATGTCATAACTTGGAATATGCATGTTCTCATGTAAACAAATATTGTTTCCCCTCTCATTTTCTTAAACAGGATGTACACATTTTCAGTATGTAGCATTATGATGGGGGACGAGTTTGGAAACTTTCAAGATCCTTCTGATGTTAACACTTCTGTCTGGTCATGTTGTGCTGTGAAATTTAGAATCTGACTTTAGATCTTTGTGCTTCCATGTGCATTCATTCCATTTATATCTTATTATACAGAAGTACAGTACACTCATTTTTTGTAACTAATTTTGATATTATATTACATATATCTTGGTTTCTCATTTTGACCACGACTTGCATTATGGTGGGGGGAGTGCATGTGAACTTGTGCAGGGTTAATATGCAGAGTTCAACCTTCTGATTTTCATATTGCATTATGAAATTAAAAACAATCCCTGTGGTTTTGATCTGATGAATTGAAATGCAACTATTTGTTTCTCAATCCCATGCCAATGTTATTTATTATACATCACACTTTCAAGTGTCGGTTCAGATCTTTAGACGTGTTTGTATTTTGCATTTTTTGTTTTGTTTATCAATTATCAGTTGATGTGTTGACAGCAAATTGCTTGTTCAATTTAAATGTGAATGAAAGTGTTGTCTCTATCATTAAATAAATTACATAAAAAAAAGTGTTTTGTCATCTTTATTTAAACATTTAAGGCAGTGGAGTAACATTTGTTTATAATTATTGATCGAAGATAAAATCCCTGTTGACACAACATGATTTAGTTGACTGGACTAGAAAATAATAGTCAAGTCAACTTAAAGAAATTTGTTACCTGGACTAACTCCACTCTAGTTTGAAGTTGTTTCAACAAGATTTTTTTTGTCAAGATAACAAAAAAATTTTAGGCAGCGGGGTAACAAAATATTTTTAGTTGACTCAACAAATTCTTTTTTACAGTGTACAAAGGCCGAACTTTAGTACAGTTATTTAATTTAAATGCCATACAGTCATGTTGAGATGGATGGAAGTAATACCACTGATAATGGCTTCAATAATGAAAGACTCTTAATCCGAAAAGACCAAGAACTTGTGTGTTTTCGAAGCGAGAGACAGACCACCAGCTCAGAGTTGAGTGTGAATGTGCCCGAGTATGTTTATATGCTGCATATGGAATGTCTCTGGAACTGCTGGATTTATGCAAATTTAAATGTATGACGAAAAGACCACTCAATCCTGCTGCACAGAGAGAGAGAGGGCCTAATGTGCTTACAGAGCCATGCATTCATTAATGTCTAAAACAGCAGAAAGACCATTCTCAGCTTCAGAGGGGGAACCGAATCAATTTATTACTATTACAATTATTAGCATTAATTCACACAACTGAACAGGCAGGACAAAGCCATTTTCTCTTTGCATAACCAGTCCCCAAGAGGAACAGAAGAGGAACAATAAAACAGAGATGATTATGCAAATTGTACCAACAGGTATAAAATAAATACTATAAGAAACATTATAGATCAGTTTCAAATTCTAGTAAGCTGCCCAATAATTCTGTGCATTTATGGGTTTTTTTTTATGTTTCATATAAATATTGTCACATCTAGGGTAGTTATATCATCATACATGGCTATGCATTAACATAACACAAAAATCAATTGAATTTGTTTATGAAATGCACTGCCTCATGAGTCTCCGGGCTCTTCAGTGACTGATAGTTTCCTGACCAATAAACATCACCCTCCATAGCCTCCATCAGTGAGAGTCAGAGGTTGTGAAGCAGGTCATGTTTGCCTGACGGGTCCAGTGGCATTTCTCTGGTGACGGCTTGTTAGAAAGGGCTGTCAGGCTGGTGTGACACAGCCCTGTTCCAGCACTCAACACTGTCTTGCCCCATTTAATGCCCTTTCTCTCAGATTAGCGCTGCTGACATGCAAACTCTCCCATGGCAACCAATTTAGATGCCACGGAAGAATCCATTTATCAATTAATAATGCCTAATACTTCACAGAAGGATACCAAGTGTTTGAATTCCTGCTTGATATGAAGCGCGAATGAAATGCAGAAAGTCTTTCAAAGAGAAACATGCCACAAAATGAATCAAAGTGGTTTATCCTTTATGTGACTTACCGTTCAGGCATCATTTGCTCAATCTCATGTCTTTACAAAGAAGTATGACCTTATATATATATATACACTGTAAAAAATTTCTTGTTGTTTTTACAAAAACTTTTTGGCAGCTGTGGTTGCCAGAATAATTTTGTAAAAATACAGAAAACTGTAAACACATTTAGGTCAAAAACTGTTAATTTTACAATATAAAGCTGTAATTTACAAACAAGAAAATGTGAATATAAACCAGTAAATTCAACAACACACAAAATTAAATCTGTTTTGTACCTTGAAAATACTGACAACCACCATAATAATAAAGATGGTACTGTATAAGAGAAAGCCACATGAAGTATCAAAGCTCATCACAAGTAGCTTCACCACAAGCAGAAGTATATATTAACATATAGAAGGTGCACATTTATGGAAACACAAAACACCATCATGGTAACACACGTGATACTTAAATAATGCAAAAAACTTTCATTAAGCAACAGAAGATGTAACATAAAGCTCAAATGTACATAACTGATAACAAGAACTATTTAAAAACATGATTATTTAAACAAAATACTTTCAAACGTGGAGTGTCACGCAGGGAATTCTGGGAATATCAGTTTACAGTTTTAGACTGTAAATTACACATTGATTTGTTCCTTTTTTACTTCTAAAAGCTGTATAATTAACAGAATTTTACTGTAAATTTACATTAAATGCTTTGTTAGATCTTTTACAGTTTTTCCCTGTATATAGTACGGGAACTTACTGTTAACCTATTATCAGTTTTTTTCCGTAGCGTTTTTACAAAATTTTACAGTTAAAATTACACTTATTTTTTACAGTGTATATATATATAAGGATTTCTTGGAGAAAATTATAAATAAAGGTAATAATCATGCACACGTGAAGATAATGGTATACTTTGATATTCTGTTTGGTTAATGTTATGAGCATTTGTGATGTAAATGTAAGTATTTATTGAATAATTATTATTATTAACACTATTATTAGATTTATGAAAGAGTTCACATTTAGTTTGCTTGCATGTCAAAAAGGTGTGCGTTTGTTTTACTACTTTATTACTTGCCCAAATCAGATCATTTCATTACTCGGTAACACTTTACAATAAAGTTCCATTAGTAAATGTATTAACTAACACAAGCAATCAATGAATAATACATTTATTACAGTATTTATTCATCTTTCTTAATGTCTCAAAGTTAATCAAAATACAGTCGTTCATTGTTAGTTTATGTTAATTCACAGTAGGCTACAAATGTTAAAAGACAGTTGCTCTCTGACCTCTTTGACTGTCAGTGGCTGCACAAATGCAGTACAATTAGATAAAATAAGTCACCAGCTGGCATGTCATTTGACCTTTATCTCTGCATAGAGAGAAAAAGACAATGAAAGGAAGTCACTGAAAGTTGTAGAAAAAAAGAAGAGGAGCTTATTAAAACTGCGAAGACAGACAGAGCAATGTACAGAGAATACGATACATTAAATGAATGACTGGACACCAGACGGAGTGAGAAAATGACAAAGGAACACAAGAGATAAGAGTAAAGATGGAAATAATGGGCCGGGCAGAAAACAGCACTTCATTCTTTCATTATATTCCAGTCTGTTTGTGTGAAAGTGAAATCAGAAATGACGGCAGGACAGAACACACATAAGATGACTTTCACTGTCTAAGCCCATTGTCAAACACACAAACATTCACACTTGCATAAATATCCGTCATCCATTGCTGTAAGCCGTCTGTGATGTGAAAGTACAGGGGAGGAAATGAAAGTTCCTTCTCGACACTTTCCTAAACAGGGAGCCGTCAAAACGAGACACTAACATGAGACATGCTGACAGGGCCTGCGTTCAATGTGCAGGCGAGTAAGAAAGCTATAGAAATGTATACAGATAACAGAGCTCACAATGGTGATATCTCATTGCTTGTTTTTACCAGGCTCCAATCTAGCAGCTTTATCACTTCTTACCCTGATCCTGGAGCTGTGATTGAACCAGAGAAATTCAACCTGTCTAAGAAGGTTCAGAAGTCTCAGAAAGGACACAATAAATTGATCAAAAGTGACTGTAGAGACTTTGTTACAGACATTAGACATTGTTAGACGTTGTTACTAATATATATATATATACACACACAAAAAAACTGACAGAATACAGATGTTTGTTGAACATAACCTCTATTCAAGAAGATGCAATCGCGTTCTCTTCACAATGAAAACTCAATCTCTTCTTTTGTGGAGGATTTCACCTGTGTTTGATGTAGAGACACTAAGCATCTTTCCAACCACTGATTCAGATCACCAGTGTAAAAAACAGGCTTAAAAACCCTTAAATCTAGTGAACTGGTGCACAACAATCCATCAAAAGCTCCTTAATACTAATATGATATGTGGTGTTATTTCAGGAAGAACTTTAGCCTAAACTGACACCCTTGAGAGGGAAGCTTAGTTTGCTGTTAGCAGCTAGATTGAACTTCGATCTAGCTGCTCAACACATTAAGGTGTAAATGACGGACCTGAAGGGCGTTGTACAGTTATCTAATGCAACAATCCTGTTGGCACCGTCCTAATTATATCGTTTTCAGCAGAACTGAGCTCAGCGCACAGAAAATAACATTACAGAGGAGTTTGGGCGTCCTCACTTGTTTCTGCAAAATGAAGAGACAGCAGAATAATGCAGTGAGGAAGGAAGAGGAGGACAAGACTGAGATGATGATGGAAAAGATCCATAGATTGTGAGACAGTGTATCTTTCTGAAATAATCAGATCTACTATGGAGCCATTATTGGCTTAGGGTGCATCCTTTCTGAAGGTAGGAGCAATTTTCATCATGTTTTCTCTGGTTTCTCAATGTGGCCTGCATTCAGACACAGAGATGAAGGATGTTGTTCAGTGCAGGCTGTACTAGTGACTAGTGTTACGTTTATGATAATAAATCATACAACAGCTGATGACTTTGGGACATTAGTGTCATAAAAGGTCAGTTTATAATGACTTACTCTTCAAAGCTTCTGTAATCCTGGACCCCAACCAAAGTCTACAATAACTGGAGAACTGCATCAGTACCCATTTATCTTGGTTGATGCAGAGTCTCCCAAAAGTATTTAATGTAAAATGATGCTTTTTGAATCCATATTATGGTAGACATCTACCAGCATGGGGCAAACTGCTACCTCTTAAACTCAACATTGTCAAGCAACCAATCTATTACTGTCAATCTCCTTACTAGCTTTACATTTAAAAACAAGCAATGACAATTGTTAACAAATTCTTTAAACATGAAGCTGGTAGAGAAGCTGCGATGTGGAGGTGAGCAATGCCCCATTGGTATTATCCAAGGATCAGCAATCATAAAGCACTGATATCTCCTTCTGCAAGGGAGTATTTGGAACATCCTTTATAGAGAACACGCAGGTTCCTGAGACTGTCCCATAATCTCGGGACAATTCTGGCTTTAACTGCAGAATCACCCATGGATCATGGCCATGGTCTCAAGGTATTGAATCGGATTCAGTTTTAGAGTGCCACCTACAAACTATTACACACATTCACCAAGGCAGTCTGTCTACAATTGTGTAATCAGAGTGAACAGTATCCTCTGAGATCCGTCCCAGCAGAAGCCTCTATCAAACCACACTGCAGATGTAAGATTGAACCAGAGCATCTGAACCCATGCTCCTCAGTGTATGATGTCTCCTAGAAGTTTCATCCAGTTTCCCAGTCATAAAACTCCAGTGGAGAGATTTTGATTGAGTATATCATTTTTTTAGAGAGGTAAAGCTCTAGTGTTCTGAGAGTGTCAGATGTGTTTTTCTAAACTGTTTAGAGCAGTGGTTTTCAACCTGTGGTCCGCGGCCCACTAGGTGTTGCAGCTGGGCCGCCAATTATTTTCTGTTCATTTCCAGTCCATTCTAGGGCTGTGCGATTAAAAGAAAACGTCCTAAAATCACGATTTGAGCGTGCGCATATGCCTAACTCCAGGTTCAAACACTGTCTGTGATGCGCCTTTTTTCTGAGCCAATGTTGACGGATCAGAGCGTTCTCACTGCGGTAAAAGGCTAGAAATAAAAACGTGCGAAAATAATTCATGTCTAACACATGAGCATAGAGTGAATTTGTTAGTGAACAGGATGCAGTTTAAGTGAGAGGAGACACGTTTTAAGTGTGCACACACTCTCCTCGAAAAGCAGCGTGTATCTGAGCAAACACGACCGGTTTTGTGACAGAGCAAAGGAAATCTGCTGCGAACAGAGAGATTCGCACTCGTGCATTATTTTAATGTGCTTTCGCGTTATATTTATGCGCTCTCACTGCTGACCGCATACACATACTGTATACACACTGCAAACACCTGAGGCACCGCTACAATTAATGAGCTCTATGAACAATGCATATTTGTTTTTTTGCCACAAGTCTATACATTTTTTTACATCTTTTTTTTTTTTTTTGTCCATATCGCACAGCCCTAGTTTATTCAATAAATATAGTTTAAAATCTAGCTTCTGAGTACTAAGTTATTAACCCAACAATAGCGGGGTCAGTTAATTTTTTTGAAGTGGGCCGCGCAAACATATGTGTTTGGTTGTGTGGGCCGCGAGTTGAAAAAGGTTGGGAACCACTGGTTTAGAGTAAGACATGTTAGTGAATAAGCTAGATGATATTAATTTTTATTAAATAAGTAAATAAATAAATACATTTATATTTTATCAATTTAAACTAAGTTTTAGATATTAAATGTAATAACTAAATGTGTTACATTTCATAAAAGTACAAATATTTACATTAATAAAATGTGGGGTAATATGTGCGTGGAGTAAAGTGTCACAGTAAGCTGCAACTTCAAATGCAGCAGTTATTAACAATATTATTTATGCTTTAATTTAATATACAGTGGGAACGGAAAGTATTCAGAAATTTCTGCTGCACTTAAGGTTCCTAAGAGCACAGTGGCCTCCATAATCCTTAAATGGAAGACGTTTGGGACGACCAGAACCCTTCCTAGAGCTGGCCGTCCGGCCAAACTGAGCTATCAGGGGAGAAGAGCCTTGGTGAGAGAGGTAGAGAAGAACCCAAAGATCACTGTGGCTGAGATACAGAGATGCAGTCGGGAGGTGGGAGAAAGTTGAAGAAAATCAACCATCACTGCAGCCCTCCACCAGTCGGGGCTTTATGGCAGAGTGGCCCGACGGAAGCCTCTCCTCAGTGCAAGACACATGAAAGCCCGCATGGAGTTAAAAAACACTTGAAGGATTCTCTGGCCAGATGAGACCAAGATATAACTTTTTGGCCTGAATTCTAAGCTGTATGTGTGGAGAAAACCAGGCACTGCTCATCACCTGTCCAATATAGTCCCAACAGTGAAGCATGGTAGTGGCAGCATCATGCTGTGGGGGTGTTCTTCAGCAGCAGGGACAGGACGACTGGTTGCAATCAAGGTAAAGATGAATGCGGCCAATGACAGGGATATCAGTACCTCAGACTGGGCTGTATGTTCACCTTTTGAATGGCCCAGCCAGAGCCCTGACTTAAACCCAATTGAGCATCTCTGGAGAGCCATAGGGCAATTTAAGTAAAAGTGGCACAGGCTACTCCAACTCATGTAATATTTAGCATAATCATTTTTATTCAAGGTCAAATGGAAAAACGAATAATAAATGAAAAACCTAAAATAAATAAATAAATCAGCCGCCAAGTTCAGTGTAACCTCGCCACATTTTGATGTTTAATTTATTTGTTCTTTTTTTCTTCCATTGCACAGTTGGAAATAGATGAGTTCTGAATGGCAAAGACTCTATCAGTCTTATTAGTCACAGCTGAAGCTATTTCAGTTATAGCGAGACCACCTAGAGCGCACATCCCAAGGCTGACTTCCAACCAAAAGCAGCCCAGTATTATTACAAACATACAGTTCTCTCTTTCCTTGCATTCTAGCTTCACATGCTGTGCACAAATCAACCAGTCTCAATCATGCTCAACCATTTTCTCACAATAAATGTTTGTATGTGCATATTATTCAAGCTAATCAGTCAGCGTATAAAAAACTGACGTCATCAAAATGAAATGTGGCGGCTATCGTTTTGTTCTCATTTTGATCCGTCACACTCAATGTGAAAGAATAAAAAAAGAGGAATTAACAAAAGACCCATGCATTATTTTCCAAAATGCAAATGAAAGAGAAAGAAAGTGTGAGCGATCTCCTGCAGTACATAGCAAAATAAACATAAAAAAGTATGCATCAATCCATCCATTAAATCGCTAACTAGACTTCTCTAGTATTCTCTGAAATACAAAATCTAAATGGTATGATCTTTGTTCTTTATTTATCCTTAAATAGTGCATATAAGTACATTAAAGGTACATATTAGTAATTTAAAATGACTTAATAGAACCTAAACTGCAGTAGCTTTTAAAAAGGCCTAAGTGACAGTTTTGTTGCTTTTTTGTAGGAGTGAACAATGTAAAAATACAAAAGATACTCCTTTAGCACTATTTTTTATACCAACTAAATTTATTCCACTTCAAAGTTATCACACTATATAGTGATCACCATCACTGAGTGTGAAGTCACATATCCTGACCGATGACTTTGTCTTGTGTACATTTTTGGACACGTTGTCATTATCAGTGGACCATCAGATTTTGGTCTGTGAGGACACTTTGTATGAGGCTAGATTAATCATTTATGATGATAATAATTTACGCATTTGCTTTAGGGAGACAAGACTGTATTACAGCAGTGTGACACATAAGAATTAATTTGACGTTTGTGTGTGTGGTACAGTACATCAGGAAAGAAAGAGAGCAAAGTCTGGTGACTCATTAGTTCTGAGATCACTTGCAAGTATATTATTCAAAGAATGAGCATATCAGTCCAGATAGAGTACAACCTTAAAGGGGGGGTGAAATGCTATTTCATGCATACTGAGTTTTTTACACTGTTAAAGAGTTGGATTCCCATGCTAAACATGGACAAAGTTTCAAAAATTAAGTTGTACATTTGAAGGAGTATTTTTGTTCCCAAAATACTCCTTCCGGTTTGTCACAAGTTTCAGAAAGTTTTTTTCGAGTATGGCTCTGTGTGACGTTAGATGGAGAGGAATTTCCTTATATGGGTCCTGATGGCACGTCTGCCGGAAGAGCGCGCGCTCCCGTATAGCGAGGCTGAGCAGCACAGACATTTCACTGATCAGAGCGAGAGCGTAGCGAAATGTCACAAAAGAAGTGTGTTTTTGGTTGCCAGGGCAAGACAACCCTGCACAGATTACAAAAAAAAAAAAACATTAAGGCATTAAGGGACCAGTGGATGGAGTTTATTTTTACAGAGCATCAACAGAGTTGTGTAAGTGTTTTTGTTTGTTCCCTGCATTTCGAAGATGCTTGTTTTACAAACAAAGCCCAGTTTGACATTGGATTTGCGTATTGTTTATTTCTTAAGGATGATGCAATCCCAAGGAAAAAGGGTCACGATCGTGTGTTGGAACCGCAGGCGGTGAGTAAAACTGCTTCAAATATCTCTTCCTCCTTGTTAGTGCGTCCGCCTCCCATGCCGGAGACCCGGGTTCGAGCCCCTGCTGCTGCTTTCGTTCAGTTTCAGCCTCTGGATCTGATTCTGGATCATAAATAAACGGCTGAATCTGACTGTAAGCCATGGTTTGTTTTGGATGATGGGTTTTCCCTCACGGTAATGTCACAGCTTCCACATGCTCTCAACGCAAAAGCCTATTCATGCTCGTGATTCTTTAGCTCCGCCCACACTTCACGCCTCCAGCCTGTCGTGTTTTTCCGGCAAAAATCGGTACAGACTATCTTTCTCTTATGAATATAATAAAACTAAAGACTTTTTGGATTTATGAAGGATGCAGTACTACTCTATAGGTACTCAAGATTAACAGGATATTGAGTGAAAACGAGCATTTCACCCCCCCTTTAATGTGATCAAAGTTTCATGCCACCATACTTTCTCCAGTTGATTAATCAGAGTACAAAGAAAATGTATTTGTATTACGAATTTTTAAAATGTTATGTTTAAATATGCAAATGATGCATTATCTGATTAAATATGGTTACATTTGCATATATGTCCAGCACAGACATCTGATCATCGGATAAAGTCAGGTTCAAAATTCCTGTTGATATCAGACAAGAAATCAACATGTTTTTTTATTGCTCCATAAATCAGAAAAACTCATTAACAGGTCAATAAGGTTTTTAGGAAGAAAATGTGAAATATATATCAGGTGATTAATATATGATCTAACCTCTCTGTGAACACCTTCAAGATATACAGCAGAAAGAAATACAAATAAAACTGTGAAGTTTGGTTTATGTACATTTACATTTAGTCATTTTGCAAATGCTTTTATCTGAAGCGACTTAAGTGCTACAGAAAAAGGAGATTTCTGGCTCAGTGCATGAGAAAGAGAGAATTTTTTATTTTTTTTTTATGAGAATACTGCATTTAAAATAAGTATCGTAATTGGAATCTACAAATGCAAATAGATGAAGTTTAATAAACACTTAAATGTGTCTTTTGAATGTTTTCTTTCCTCTTACGGCAGCAAAAGAGAATATCATTGCATTACATAACAGAGTCAAACTACAGTATGTGGTGTCTGCAAACAAATGATGCTCGACCCTTTTCTCAGAACTACTTTATTTTTCTGAGTCATGTCTGCAAGACATTTATCCATCTGGTTAACCATCTGGCACCTTTAAAGCCTTGTTCACACTGACAGCAACTTGCAGAGACAAACCAAGCAGAAGTGAGAGTCAATGGCCGTTGGCAACACGATACAGCATGTCCAACAGGTTGACGAAGCAGAGGAAAGTTTATCTTCATTCAAATAAGCATCATCTTCATGCATCAAGCTTATATGTGCTGAATCCATTGTTACTGTGAGTGATTTGACTATTTTATTTGCCTGTGCTCACGTATAGCAATGTAATAAAAGTCAGGAAAAGCCAGGAATCATCAGCATTCTGAGTTTGATTTGCACATTGAAAAACATTATATGTTACTGTAATTTATAAACAAAAGCATCTGAATATATATTCTTCTCCACTATATAGTAAAGAGTCTGTGAAAAGATTAATATAACGGAAAGCAAAAAGTACCCAGATTAACTAGTTCTGCAGAGATTTTGAAATGCACAACAAAAGTACATTTTTCTTTCCTATGAGACCACAAGAGAGGATTTGTGACACTGTAAGTCACATGACAATGTAAATATGATGAATATAGTATGCTTGAGTTACATTCAAGCTCCACAAATTTATACCACAGTACATGGAACATTTTTTAATAGTAACTAATCATAAAGCACTCAAACTTATTTCAAAAGTTTATGCTGTGTGTATCTATGTGAATGCAAAAGCACTTTATTTGGCCTTCTGAAAGTATACGCATTTAGGAATCTTTAAGATTACTTACAACAGAACAGCAACACATTTTATGGACGACTGTTTCGTGAACTTAGGAGAAGAGGTCATTCTGACTTTGCTATGACAATCTGGCATTTCTGAATCAGCTACTGGAAGTATGTTTTGTTATTAGTTTAAGTATTTTTGCTACTGAATGTTCAAATGCAGAGTATTGCGCATCGCGTGTGTGTGAGAGAAAGAGACGGTCACGCAGTGGAGAGAGCTGTCTTAACCGTCCGTGGCTTGTATTACAAACACATATGAGCTTCATCGCTGTGTCTGTCATGCCACTCTTTTCCCCTTTCGGGATTGAACTGATGGTAAAACTCAGGACATTATTAACTGGCTTTACATTTATTTTGAAAGATGAAGCTTGCAATTATGGAAAGGGGCATTACATTTCCGATGATGTGTTTGCGGTGTTCGGCCAATCACAATGCACAGAGTCAGTTGGCCAATCAGAGCAGACTGCACTTGTCAGAAGACTACAGTAGGTACCTCATAGAAAACAACGTATTTGAGAGAGACGGGGCATATAGAGGACTTACAATAATGTACAGTATTCAAAAATTAATGTGTTTTTTGGACATTAAAGCATGTGAGCATATTCTGTTACACCAAATAATGATCTTTAAAAAAGCATCATATGACCCCTTTAACTAACAGTAATACTCAGTCTCTCGCCACAAGATGTTAATGATAACATTAACGTTATTTTAAATATTAAAAAAATGCATTTTGCAATTTTCTGTGTAAAGTTATATGCAATTTTACAACACTGTTGTCATGACAATGGAACACCATTATTTCTAAACCCCTAATATAACTGTAAAAAAGTGATTTCATCAGCTTTACAGCACAAAACTTCCAGTGAAAGTCTTTCACGGTAACCTTGATTTTAGCTTAAAAAATTTGAGAGAGAGACAAGGAATGAGACAGGTTTTTGTGGTTTTCAAGTTTACACCACAAATGCTGTCAATTGTTATATAGTATATTGTTATATATTGTTATATAGTATATATAAAATTATATGTAAAAATTATATAGCAAAAGAAACTAACCACATGCTGAACTCCTGGAATCCAGACAGATGTAATTTAGAAAGTACAATGCATACAAATGACACACAATATAATTATGGCAAAATATCAAGTATCACACTAATGAAATAAAGGAATTCAAATCGTTATGCTCATGAATACACTCGACATGAGGTTGATTGAAAGCACTTGATTTTCCATTTCCATTAGCGGCCTGATTGTGTTTCCATGTATCCATCTGATTGTCACAGTAAGACTAAGGCCAGTCTGTAGGTGTGTGTTTGTCTTGGAAGTCAGTTATGAGCTGATTACTGGACGAGCTTCAGTTCATTTGCTGTCTGACCTGTTTAATCTACTTACAATAAACACAGACAGAGAAAGAGAGAGATTAGCTCAAAACAAAGAAGTTTTAGTTTAAGTCCAGTTTTTATTTATTTGAATGAGTCATTTTATAGATAATGTCCTGGCAGAAAATTACCAGTATTTTTTCCAGTCTTCTAAATATTTTTTGTTACAGTGTATTTTGTATGCACAAAAACTGGACTAGCTGTATAAAAAAAAAAAAAAAATTAAACTACCCTGCCAAAAATAAATAAATAACACAAACTAAGTTTTTTCTTCTTCTTCACTGAGCACATCACAATGTATTCTGGGATTGTGATGCTGTGCAGATATGTAGCTCACTAGGTTTTGGTACTTACAGCCCAAAGAGTTACATAGTTAGAGAGAGGGAGTCGGAAAGCTCACATAACGAAAATAATTAAACTGAACCAAAAATCAGAGTTATTCGAGCGTACAACCGCTCTGGAGTCATCAAAGTGAAGCATCGCAGAACTGATACAATATGTATGATAAAAAGTACAAAGACTTGTCCTTTAAGCAGTAAGGAGAAACAGGGCCGTTTCATGTGTTACTCACCATTACAGAACCCAAGCAAACAGCAGACAGACCTGCTGCTCTCGTCACCATAGAGATCCAAGTGTATTTGTAAGTAGAGAGAGAGAGAAGGAAGAAGAGAGAAAGGGCTGAGCCATAAAACTCCACACTCCTTTAAGACTACTTGCTTGCTTTCTCTCCTGCTCTTTATCTTTGACCTACAACCAAATTGGGAGGGGGCCTGGGTTGGGTGGAGACAGGAGGTTCGGATAGTTTGACATGTTACCATGGAAACAGAGGAAGAACCAAACACTAAGGGGAAGAGAAAAAAAAAACAAAAAAAAAAACTCAGATCTCTAAGGGAGAGAATGTCAGACTGTGCACACGCTACATCCACACCAACATGTAAGGCCATCACGCTCAGGAACACATACAGTCATTCTGAGTTGAAGAATAACTGATGTTTTCCATGTGTGTAATCTGGACTGAGATGAGTAAACTGTACGCATTTAACAATTTGACGGCAATAGCCTTGAACTTGGCATTGGACATATCATTTTGTCCCTTTTTGGTTGATGCAAAACTGAGTATAAAGCCATGCCCCGAATTATAATATAAGGATAAAGATAGCAATATGGATGGATGGAATGACAGAACGATTCATAGAATTACAAATGGATGGATGGATGGATGCATAGAATAAATACAAGGAAAGACAAATGGATTGATGGAAGGATGGGTATTAAAAACAAGAGAATGACAGACCACACTCGCAAGGTGCTCTTGATTGCCTGTTGCCTATTTGGTGAGAACACTTTTAGCCTAAAAGCATGCATAAATTTGTACGTTTTAAAGCTTGATGAAGAACATGATGCATACACGATTCGATTTCAGAACAAAGTTAATGCGGTATTTGTCTAAATATCCTATTCATATCTTCATGTACTGTGTTCTGTAAACCCCATTAATTTCAATAAGAATAAATAACAGTCCAAGGTTGCAAAGTTACGGATGAAAGAGTAACAGCACATTCGCTTCATTACAGGATTTAACAAGATATTGGCTGTTTACAAGTTTTTTCCCCCACCTTTGATTCAGTGATGAATGTTATTCCAACCAAAACATTGTGTTAATACCCAGATTACTGCTAAATCAACTTTATTTTTTCACTGAAGACAATACATACTGTGTTAAGTAACAGATAATCAGATGTTTAAAGGTGCAGTATGTAATTACATTAAAGAGCTGTTTCTCGCACCTCTTCCTCCTCAGACTCGATGCTCACGCGGGTTGCCAGATTGAGGATACATAACAAGAACAAGAACAACTGATGATAAAAGTCAACGAACATAAGTTGATGAGCTGATTTATCTGCATTTTCATAATCCTCTAGTCTTTGATCTTTTTAGATGGATGCTTGGGTAGAATATTCAATCTCTGGCCCAGTTTGTTTGCTAGAAAAACAAGTATAATATGGAGTTTAGTATGCTAGCGTGTTTCCTAAATAGCTGCAAACATATTGTGGTATTTAGCAAAATCACGTTTAGTCTGGAATGTTTAGGTCTGTAACAACTACTTTTCACAATCCAATCAAAAGTACATTTAAAATCAAATCCTACCCTACATTTTTCTAACTGAACATCTGTTTCATGCTTCCCTATGATATCATCTTTGATAAACCAGTGACCTCTAGGTATATATAAAAAAAAACGGACAGAGAGGGACAGATAAGAAAGGAGTGAGACCAGAAAAGAAGAATAAAAGGGGCCAAACAGTGACATGGTCTCTAGACATGAGAGGGAATTTACATTTTTTAATTTGTGACAGCATTTCATCAGAGCGGTCTGGAGAGCCCTGAGCCTTTTACTAAAGAATGAAACTCTTTTCTTACACTTCAAAGGCAAAACGATGCACACACAAGGAAAATTACTTCTCAGTTATGAAAAAAAAGTAGTTTGTTGACTATAAAGATGTAAAAAATATATATTTTTAAAACCATTGCACAGTGCTTCCCTCATTACATTATGACGGTTTTAGCATAATTAAATGTTAACATAAAATGTACAAATGTTTTGACTCAACTTTTCACCGCACGCTTGTAGTGTTGCCATTACCTGCAATAAATGACTGTTTCCATGTGTTAGCAGGTTGCCATGGCAACTTAATATCAAGTATTTTCCACATGCTGCCAAGAGCTTTCTCCCTTTTTTTGTGTGTGTGTCTTGACTTTTAAGTTTGCCAAGAGAGCCGAAGCGCTATCCTCTCATTATTATGAAACTTTGCTTTCAGCTACATTCAAAACAGGTCGTTCTCCTCATCAGCAAAGAGACATGTCGTTTCCCTCCATCAGGTAAACAAATCTAAGGGAACTGTGAGCGTGGCGGGAGTGAAGGTGAAAATGAGAGTGTATACAGCACAGTCTGAACGGTCATTAAGAATTAAGCTAGCACTGAGCAGGCTTGTAGAGATCCATAAAAGATGCAAAAAGGAGAAGCAGCAGCACAGAGCTCATTACTCCAGCTGATCAGATTTCCTGTTCTGGTTTGTTCACGATGCCACCAGGCTCACAGCAGGACAGCCCAACAAGATTTAGATAAGATGAAACCTGGGCGTGCATTCACCAAAGGATCACTCACATTCGTTTTTTAATTCCTGTACTTTTTTTGCAATGGTTGGGTTCTTCTGGATTTGGAATAAAACGCATGTTCTCCTCAACTGAACTTGGACAGGATTGTGTATTTTCAGATCATCTGGCCTCTCATAAGTAAACAAGCAAACAATGAGTCATCTCAAACTAAATCGAACATCATTTTATTAATTAGTATTTTTGCTGTGTTTTCCAGTCAAAATATCTAAACATCCTTGAAGCTACCTTTCCACAATCTCCGACATTTGGATACGATTGTGGCATTTCTCTCCCTAGCGGCATTGGCGTAGAACTTTCAAACTAGTCTTGAAGCAGCTGTCACCCTCGACTTATTCACCGTTGTAAAATGAATGATTTTACTGAATATAATAAATGTATGAATATATCCACACAAAACAAATGACCTCCCAAATAAAAACACAGTAGGTTTTATGGGGCTAATCAACATACATAATGATTTAATAATTATAAAATAATTATTTCGGCCATAATTATTCTAATGCACCATTTTACAGAAATAGAGTTTATTTACATAACATTAAAATGGAAAAATATTGGTAATTCTGACCTAGCGCTCATAGTTTTGATTAGAATACATCACATATGGTCAGGTGGTCACATACGGTCTCGCCGTAGAAGGTCAAAGATTTTTTTACGCATCCAAAACTGAATTTTTTGTTGTTGTTTTTGAGAACAAAATGTCATAGATGAAATGCTAATGATAGAATGGTCAGTAGAAAAATGGAAAAATCTATGGAACAATAGAACGAATAAAGGATAGATCACGAGATAGAGATAGAAGGATGGATGGACAGACAGACAGACAGATAGTCAGATGTCTTTAACCAAGCAAAGTTTGGTCTATATATTTATGCACTTTCTGGAAAAGTCATACACCTAAAAGAGTTACTATAAGGTTTTTAACTAGTTCACAAATGCTTAATCAGTTCAAACAGGTCCCTGACAATGTGGAAAAAAGTCTCAAACCAGGTTAAACTCCATTTGATAAACCACCTAAATAAGCGTGTGGCTTGGAGCAACAATCAGTAGCTAGTTTAGCTGTTCATGAGCGACAAAGCTTGAAAGCATATAAAAAGATGCTACAACACATCAAGGTTATTCAATATAGAAAACCCTATTCGTTTTTCATAATTTCTACTACACTACTGTTTATTTAGCTATAGAAAAGGGTGATGAGAGACAAGTAATTTCAGTGAGAGGGGAAATAGCTTGGCTGATAATAGCCGCTATCACATTGAAACTCAGCAGCATTAGCTTAATGAAAGTACACAGTGGTACAGGGCTGTCCGTACCCATCTGAGAAACACATTTGGTGGCAACTCTCTTTTAATCTGTGTCACTGAACCCCTACATACATCCTATCCACTGGACACTGTAGAGTGTGACTAGCCTATCAAATGAATTAGCGTACACACTGCATTAGCTAGCTGCGCAGTGTGCACACAAGCATCCTCCTATTAAGCTGAAAGCAGAGCTGCGGCTCTGACAAAGTAACACTGAAGGGTTTGCCAGCTTTGACTAGTGCTCACGAGGGGTGAAGTTTAACAACAACACAGTAGGGCGAGGACAAAGTTAGCACTGTGTAAACAATGGTTAGCATTCATTAAGCCACTGTTTGTCCATGAGAGATAAAAGATGGAAAAGTAGCTTGGTTATGATTAATTTCAGATGTATGCTAGGTTATTGCTCTATCACGACTTTCTGAAAGCAAAAAAGACCAGCCAAAAGATAGATCGAACGAACAGCCTTAGCTAAAGCTTCTGGCAGCTTTCACTGGAAATAGGCTGCAAAGTGACATGCTGAGTAAAGAGCTGGATGGTGTGAATAAATGAAGTGAGGAAGAAGAGAGAGGAAATCTAATGGAAAGCAGAGGATGTGCTCTAGTTTGAAATGAACATTAACCAGGTGAGATGACAAGCCTCTCCACTTTCAATTACCTACCCTAATAAGATAGATGAAGAGCTATGTTTTGGGGTATAGAGAGGAAGATGAGAGACGTCAAGGTGGGAAGAAATCTCAGGAGAAACTTTCTGAATGTCATCGTCCATTACAGCTTGTTTACCACAAAACAAAAACTTGCTTGCAGTTTGTGTGTGTGTGTGTGTGTGTGTGTATTCTTAACAATATAAGGTTCTTCAGTTGCCCTTGGATTAATTTGTTTTATCAGAAACACTATATATGTATAGGTCTACAGCTTGATGATGTATCATTTCTTTAAGCAATCAAACATATCTAAAAAGTGAATAAAAACATTAAAAGGGATTAAAAAAAAGGTAAAAAGTTAATTTAAAAATAAAATTAAAATTAAATTAAATTAAAAATGTATAATGTATATAACATGAAAAAAATTAAATTTAAAATATTGAAATATATATATATAAATGCAATACAAAAAAAAGCAAGCAAACAAACTGCATTTGCTAATATTGAAGGAGGGACCTGAGCCATATCAAGGGACCGAAACATTAGAGATTTTTAAAATGGGCCACTAAGCAACAACCTCGTAATTACCCCAGAACACCCTAACAGCTATCATGTAACATACTAAAAACTACAAAAGAATAAAATAATCTTATATTGACAACTATGTAATAGCACAGAAATTATTGGTGACAGTCTCAAAGTGCAACGAACCTATTAGGGGTGTTTGA